>NC_043978.1:8016553-8312338 GCF_902148855.1 Sphaeramia orbicularis | reverse complement strand
AATTTGAACAATTTCTACAATATTTCATCTGTTATTATTAATACAACTACAGATCACAGTGGATCCATTAATGGATAAAACATTTAGTAACAGGCAGAGTATTGTTCAAATTGCACATTTCGGGTTGTTCATCTTTGTTTATATTTTATTTATTTGTATTTTATTGTGAAAGAATAGTTTTGTAGATGTAAATATTTTCACAGTGTATTGTTTTTTGTTTTTTTTCACTTAAATTTTTTCCACAATTTTTCACAAAGAAACTTTGTTGTTGTCATTATTTATGGGTTATTGTTTGTTATTTTTACTGCAGATCACATTGGTCTGTATGTGGAACCTGAACCAAAATGATTTTTCACAACCTTGACTGTTCAGGTTCATTTTTGCACTTTCATCCTGCGGGTCAGAATGGAACCTTTGGCGGACCAGATTTGGCCCCCGGGCCGCATGTTTGAAACCTGTGGACTAGTGTAAGTAGATCAGGTTGGATTTTGCTTCATACTAATAAAGTAAATGTTGTGAAACTAGAGGTTATTACCTTTAAATGAGGTGTCAGTCATTCATTTAGTCCCTGTCGTTCTTCAGTTCTAAGCTTTGGAACTTAGTAAATTCTACTATATGCATGTTTCGGCCCCGCCCCGTGTCTGTCCGTCCCATCGATGTCCGATCGATGTTGCAACACGCGACACAGGAGGGCGTTTGGGTGCAATGCCGCTGTTGCACCACAGCAGGGCGTTTTAGCCACGGGTACAATGCCGCTAGTAGGAATAAATTCACAAATTAGACAGAAGGAACAGGTTAAATGTGTCCTGATCAAGTATTTCTGTTGTTATTTTGTTCCGACAGTTGAAGCTGTTTTTACTCTAAATGTGTCCTTTTCTAATCTGAATGTCCTCAGTCAGATTCATGTATCAGAGCCTCAGGTCCAGTTAGTTTGACTCCAACACTGACCAGAACCTACAGGTTAAATCTGTATGTGAACGGGTCAGAACCACCACCACCATCATCATCATCATCAAAGTCCAGTGTCAGATAAAGCATCTGCTCCGTCTCCTCCAAACACATCACTCATTTGATCTAATCGACTTCCTGACGGATCAGTCGTTCATGGAACCCACCTCCTGGAATGGGTTCTTGTTTCTGGGAATGGAGCTGAAAAAAAAAACAACAAAAAAAAAAAAACACAACATGAGACATTCCTGAGCTTCCTGTCATTCAGCAGAGTCTGAGATTAACTGAAAGTTCACCTGCACTTGAACTAAACACACTGATCACAGACGATTATTATTGGTTATAATTGATTATCATTGATTATTATTGATTATTACAAGTTACCATTGGTTATTATGGTTATTATTAGTAACTAATAATAACCAATAATAACCAATGATAACTGTTAGCATTGGTTATTATTGTTATCATTGGTTACTATTGGTTACTATTAGTTATCATTGGTTATTATTCACCATTATTAGTTATCATTCGTTATTGATTATCACTGGTTATCATTGGTTACTATTGGTTATTATTAGTTATCATTGGTTATTATTCACTATTATTAATTATCATTCGTTATTGATTATCACTGGTTATCATTGGTTACTATTGGTTATTTAGTTATCACTGGTTATTATTCACTATTATTAGTTGTCATTGGTTATTGATTATCATTGGTTATCACTGGTTACTATTGGCTATTATTAGTTATCATTGTTATTGATTATTATTGGTTATCACTGGTTACTGTTGGTTATTATTAGTTATCATTGTTATTATTTGTTATTATTAGTTATCATTGGTTATTGATTATCACTGGTAATCATTAGTTATCATTGGTGATTATTGTTATCATTGGTTATTGTTGGTTATCTTTAGTTATTATTGGTTATCACTGATTATTATTGGTTATCATTGGTGATTAATATCATTGGTTATTAGTTATCATTGGTTATCATTGGTGATTATTGTTATCATTGGTTATTATTAGTAATCATTGGTTATTAATGGTTGTCATTGGTTATTATTGGTTATCACTGGTTATTGATCAGGAGGCTCATACCTCTCACTGCCTCGCAGCATCTTTGGGTCGAAGTATCGGTAGTCGTCAGTTTCCTGGAACAAACACAAGGATTTAAAGACTTCATAATTATATAAACATAGGGACTTCATTCACACTGTGACCAGCTAACCTGGATTATCTGAACCAGAACCAGAACCACCCATAGCACAAAGAGGTGGAGGAAAAATTATCTGCAGTAGCATCTGGGAGTGGAACAGAAAAGTCGTAAAAGTCTTGAAAAACAGGAATATGCTGAAGTTGGTTTTATATCTTTCGGTTTTGACCCAACAGCAGCATTTCTGCTTCATTTCGACCCAGACCCGTCCATGAACCAATCAGAGTTAAGTTCATATATCAATGACGACAACAGGATGGAGAAACATCCTTCACTTCAGTCGGACCAACCCCGACACGGATGGAAAAGGACTCCGATTGACCTGGACCCAGATGGACTAGGACCCAAATGGACCAGGAACCCTTTGTACCAGGACCCAAATGGATCTGAACCCAAATGGACAAGGATCCAAATGGACCAGGACCCAAATGGACTAGGACCCAAATGGACCTGGACCCAAATGGACTAGGAACCCTTTGGACCAGGACCCAAATGGACCTGAACCCAACTGGGCTAGGACCCAAATGGACCAGGAACCCTTTGGACCAGGACCCAAATGGACCGAGACCCTGATGGATCAGGACCCAGATGAACCAGGACCCAAATGGACTGAGACCCTGATGGATCAGGGCCCAAATGGACCGAGACCCTGATGGACCAGGACCCAGATGGCCCGCACAGCTCCTGTTTCATTTATTCTGGCAGATCCATGTGTTTACTTGACTGAAGACGGAGCAGGCCAATCACAGCTGTTTATCTGAGGAGGAGGATCTGATGTGATGCTGACAGACGCCTGTATAAACATCCAAGATGGCCGCCACTGATGTTGGCGCAGCTCCTGAATCTGTTATCGCGTCAGAGTTAAATGAACTGGACAGAATATTTTATCTTAAAAACAAACAGCTGCACTTAAGGCCTTCGGCAAACACTCGTTCATGGTGGTTCTTTGATTCTTGGCTCTGATTGGCTGTAGATCTGTTCACTTCATCCAGATGCATTCTGGTCCAGAACATCTGATCATCACCACATTGAGAACAGGATAAAAGTGGATACAACCGGTCATATGTAGTCTGTTAACGTTCTCCAATATTATACATTTATGCCTGTTTGTTCTGATTGAACTCGCATGAAAATTATCCCAAAAATAAGATAATGTTAAGCATCTGCTTCAGGACTCGTCCCATCTGGACTCACTACTATACTACTACTACTACTACCACCACCAATACTACTACTAATACTACTATACTACTACTACTACTACTACTACTACTACCACCACCAATACTACTACTAGTACTACATACTACCACCACCAATACTACTACTACTACTACTATAATACTACTACTACTACCAATACTACTACTACTACTGCTACTACTACTACTACTACTACTACTACCACCAATACTACTACTACTACTACTACTACTACCAATACTACTACTACTACTACTACCAATACTACTACTACTACTACTACTGCCACCTGTATATTCATGATCCCTCCTCTGTTTATTAAATGTCCATTAATTAAAGAAATCAACAAAGTACTAAAATAAAACAGATTTTTCCAATATAAAAACAATAAACAGTCTGTAAGAGGCTCCAGTTGAACCCAGCGATATCCCGTTGGTTTTTTCAGACCGTTGTGGTCATATTACCATCGAGTTGGCCATATTGTGGCTTAAAGCCTCTTCTTAGCGCCACCTACTGGACTGGAGAGGTAGTGCAGTTACTTTTACTGATATGAATACATTTTCCTGAACTTTTAAATGGAAACACAAACCACACAGAATAAGAGGAATTCATTGACCAGGTAAATAAATATCTGGAAATGTTGGTGAAAAAGCGGCTGACGTGCATTTGCGCTTTGGTGAAAAACCACAAATCTAATGTGGCCGTTTCCAGGGTTAAAATATGTGTTTTTTTCTGTATAAAAACTCTTTAATATTCATATTTTCGATCTGATTTGAATGAGTGCTTTTATTTAATCTGTGTCTGGGGTTAAAGGTCAGCACAGTGTCACCATTAACGTCGATAGTTGCAGCTGCAATAACACAACACAGACTCACTGACCAATCAGAATCGAGTACTGGACTATTGACGTGGTGCGTTCAGGTGACCTATTGGGTGGCATGGTGTATTCAGGTGACCTATTGGACAGCATGGTGCGTTCAGGTGACCTATTGGACAATGTGGTACATTCAGATGACCTATTGGATGGCGTGGTGCATTTAGGTGGCCTATTGGACAGCATGGTGCGTTCAGGTGACCTATTGGACAATGTGGTACATTCAGATGACCTATTGGATGGCGTGGTGCATTTAGGTGGCCTATTGGACAGCATGGTGCATTCAGGTGACCTATTGGACAGCGCGGTGCGTTCAGGTGACCTATTGGATGGCATGGTGCATTCAGGTGACCTATTGGACAGCGTGGTGCGTTCAGGTGACCTGGACGAGGCGCTGGTCTTCACTCAGCGCTCCGACATCACAGAGGAGGGTTTACTGGAAGACGAGGCCGGTTTATGGAAATATTTAACTATTCGCACACAGACACACACACAGACACAGACACACACACACACACAGACACACACACACACACACAGTCAGAGGACCATCTGATAGAAGGAGAATGTGCTCTTCTGTGTCTTTCATCCTCGTCCCAGTCCTGTCTGTCTCTGTCTCTGCATCAACAACAGCAGCTTTGTTAGACTGATGTAACTGCAGACGCTGAGAAACCTGCACACACACAGGGTCTGTGTGTGTCTGTGTGTGTCTGTGTGTGTGTGTGTGTCTGTGTGTGTGTCTGTGTGAGTCTGTGTGTCTGTGTGAGTCCATGTGTGACTGTGTGTGTCCGTGTGAGTCTGTGTGTGTCCGTGTGAGTCTGTGTGTGACTGTGTGAGTGTGTGTGTCTGTGTGTGACTGTGTGTGTCTGTGTGTGTCTGTGTGTGTGTGTGTGTGTGTGTGTGTGTGAATGTGTGTGTCTGTGTGTGTCTCATCTCTTCCTCTTGTCTTATTAATACATCTGTCTCTGTTTGTGTAAACATGTGTGATGACCCTTTGTCCGTCCAATCAGCTGTGCCTTTGCTGATGCCTGACTCCGCCCCTTTAACTACCCACAGATCAGGTGTGTGTTTGGGTTCCAGATGGATTCGGTGCCTTCTGCAGGTTCATTGTTTCATTATGTGGAGATAACAGCCTTCACACACTTACAGGATGTGACTTCATCTCCATCAGGTTGTCCAGGATCCGAGTGACAGGAAGGTTCTGGAAGAGAAGGAGACCATTTAACTCCACATCTGAGGAAAATACCACAAACACCCCCTAGACCAGGGGTTTAGTTCAGGGTCCACATGCAGACCAATATGATCTCCAGGGGGTCAGACCATAAAATAACAGAACAACCTATAAATGATAAAAACTCCAAAGTTTTGGTTGTTTTTTTACTGTGAAAAAAGTGAAATCACATGATGAAAATGCGCATAACCTGAATGACCATGTACGACATGGAATTTCTTAAGAAAAAATTGCACAATTTCAACAATATTAACAGTAATAATACTAATACATCACACTTATATAGTGCTTTTTTGGACACTCAAAGATGCTTATTAAATTAATTATTATTAACAAAACTTACAGATCACAGTGAATCTACAAATACACAAAACATTCAGTAACGGGCAGAATATTGGTCAAACTATGCTTATTTTCCTTTAGACATCTCAGGTTGTTCATATTTGTTCAGTTTATTTACACTTCTAATTTGTAAACAGAAATATTTTCATCGTGTAATTTTACTTTTTCACATTAATCTAAGAAGAAAGTTTTTAGTTGTCTTTATTTGTGGGTTATTATGTATTATTTAATTTTAGATCATATTGGTCTGAATGTGGAAGCTGAACTAAAATGAGTTTGACATCACTGATCGTTAATATCTTCATTGTAATTTTTGCTCTGATTGGGAGGATTGGACTCTTTGGCAGCCGGTTCTGGCCCACGGGCTGTATGTTTGACACCCCTGGTCTAGAGTTCTGTATTTAGAGTCAAATTAATGCTTAAAAGGATGATAGGAAAATGTTGTGACTAGTAAATCTTCAACAATGTATTAGCCAACAATAGTTTCACAGATAATTCTATTGAAGTCATTGGTTTTCAGATTTAAATATGAGGTGTTTTCTGCTTCTTTATTTGTGTGTTTTGGATTGTGCCGTTCTTCTCTGGTTTGTTTTAATCGGTGTTTTATCTGGACGTGGTGTTGCTGCTTCTCTTAAAGGCTGGAGATGATGAGTGTGGAGGAGCTCTGTAAATATCCTCCCTGGCTCAGAGTCTGGTGTTCTGGCAGCGCTGCAATGCATCATGGTCCGAGTTCAGTATGAAGAAACAGACACCGCCTCCCACTGTGAGACTGTAATGATTATAAACGATCGCAGGAGCTGCAGGTCCACTTTCACCCTCTAATACTTCATCATCATCGTCTTCATTAGTGATTAGTGACAGCATCAGGTCCGCCGACCTCCGAAGAGATACAGAACAGATGGACGTATGCACGCACCCAACGGTTACCGACGACCCACCACCACGTTGGAGGAGTGACAGCACAAAGAAACATCATGAACAAAGAGAAGGTCTACAACTAAAAGAACAACAAAGAAAAGTCCCATGAATCACTGAGTAAAGACACGAGATGAGGATTAAAGTCTGTCCATCTTCATCAGGAGTTTGTCCTTTAGAAATGGAAACTGAAGCTGAGTTCAACCAGGACTGATCCAGGGTCAGATTCACCCTGGGTCAGTTTAACTGAAGCACAGTTCAGCCAGGACTGACAAAAGCATCAGGATGTTGTATCTGTATCATCATGGATGATGGACGACGACGACGATGATGATGATTAAATATGATATGATGAAGGTAATATATGATGATGATGAAAATTATATGGGTGATGATATGATATGATGATGAAGATGATATATGATGATGAAGATGATGAAGATAATGAAATTCATATGGATGATGAAGATGATGATATGGATGATGATATGATTCTATTTGGTGTTTTTTTCAGTGACGGTGGTGAACACACTCTGTTTGGACCTTACAGAACTGAAACATATGAATCACTACAGTAATTAACCAATGGACAGATCTTAAGCATTTTGTCTTTTTTAATCTAAAAATAGTCTTTTACCTACAGTTGGCTGTTGCACTTGTCTTTGTCTTTTGTCTCTGTGGCTTTTTCAATGACATTTATCCTCCTCAGACCCAGCTGTGGGTTTTCTGTCCACATTTGCGGACAAGAGTTTCACAACTTTATACAAAAAAAAAGAAAATTGTCCACCACAAAGGACATTCCATAAACATTTTAAAAACTGCATCTGAAAAAACTGTTGCATCATGATGTTTCCAATATAGGCACTTATTTAATAAAAAACAAAAAAAGCTGGTACTTTGCTGACATTTCCTGGGTCTCAGGAGGTTATAGTGCATCATTTTACAGCTGTATCTATCTTTTCCTCTGGTTGTTCTACTAGTGTAGGTGTTGTTGTGTCCATGTTCTTTGCCTAAGTTTCCCTCTTGAGGGACAATAAAGGTCCAAGTTGAGTTAAATCCAGGTCGATCCACAAACAGAGGCCGGGTGATGATTACATCAACCAGGTCTCAGGTAAACAGGTGAGGATACACTGATGACAGACTGGTTCTTCTAAAACTGGACAGAGTCGTCTCCATCTCCAGCTCCAGCCTTTAGCTCTGCACCACAGGGCTGATCTATCTACTAGCCCCCCCCCCCATGTTTTTGACAGATCGTACCCTTCACACACACAAATACACAAAGTGGCCTAAACAGTTTGTTCTCTGTCCTAAAATAAATAATTTGGTTTATTTTGTTGTCAGTGTTACTCTTCACTTTGTTAAATTAGAATACCAGTTTGTCCTCTTGTTAATGTTGCACTTCATGTAGAATTTTATTGTTATTTTAATACAGAATGTGAACTGACAGAACTAGGATTAGATTTTTGTTGTTTGTTCAAAACTAACTTTCAGGGAAAAGTGCAATACTAATGTTTCAAATACATTTAGTAATATTAATAATTTATTTTTTTCTATTTGATTTATTGCAGCAGAATTATATTATTCCTGTTTTTCTATATTCTATTGTCTCCAAAAATTGGGGGAAAAATGATCAAAAATTCATAAATGCATTAAAGACATTTTGAGGGGTTTGCTTTCTTCCCGTACCAAACCGAAAAAAAACCGAACCATGGCTTTGAAAATCAAAAACGTACCGAAATGAAAATTTTGTGTAGCGTTACAGGTCTAGTATCTACTGTCTGGTATCAGTCCATCCATCCTTTTCCTTTTTGTTGAATGTCTGTGTTGAATGCAATCTGGTTTTCAGGATAAGGGCAGATAAAAAAGGGTTAAACTCACATGTTGTTTGAGCACCAGGTTCTTCACTCCCTCCATCACAAACTGGGAGCCGGTGTTCATCACTCTGGAAAACAAACTGCAGGAAGAGGAGGAAAACAAAAAGCTTAGTCAACAGGAGGAAGCCAGGGTTAGGCTGGTAATCCAGTCCAGGCGCTCCGGCTCTACTACCTTAAATAAACTCACATAGTTTGGAGGCTTCCTCAGGTGCTTTTTTTAACTGTTTCTTACAGTAAAACTAATGCGCAGAGTGTTTTATTTGAGCCTCTGGCTGTATTTCTTGGTTGTTTTATGAGGCTCAGTGTCATATTGTCACAAACCAAATGAATCCCAGAAGAAAAGTTTCCAATAAACACAACTCTGACCTTGTTTTTCACTCAGCTACATCAGATGTTTCTTTTTGTGCTATAATCTCGTGATTTTAAATTTATTCTCTTATTTTAGCACCTGAGATTTATCTGTTATGCAAAGACAACGTTAAATCAAAACATGTCACAAACTATTTGGATCCATTGTCTAATTGCTGCTGGTGTTGCCATACCCCATGGGTTTGACGCCGCTGTTGCCGTAGTTGGCCGGGGTGGCGGCCATCTTGGTGAAGGCTCTGGAAAAGATGAAGCACAGTGAGTCATGATGAATTCATCTCTGCTCTGTCAGCCTCCATGTCCAACCAAATACTCAGACTTTCCCTAAATCACAAAAGAGATGAGTACAAATATGATCCACCCCCAAAAAAAAAAAAAAAAAAAAAAAAAAAAAAAAATCACACAAAGATACACAACTAAAGATAAATAATAGTCATAGAAGAACAAAATACCTTCTATAATACGCCCCTGTGATGAAATTATCACTGTTCAATGCTGAAGTTGTATTTTTCCTGAGACCTTAAATGCATCACAGACTTACTTCCACTGTTTGATGTAGTTGAGAGGTGAAAGGTCACAGCCGGCGTCCAGTAGAGCCTTTTTATACTGATCCAGGTCCGACTGAAACACACACAAGAAAAAAATGATTTAACAGCAAGTATTTGTCTGATACCAAATAAAAACACAGCACGAGGGATTGGATGGATCCGATGGAAGGCTCAGTGTTGGTGTTGGCGTATTTATCCACTGATGGTCTGGACCAACGTGGACTCAGCACCAGGGAGAGTTCAGTTTATTTACTGTTCATTAACATGGACATGTATATATATTTTTGTGAATCCTGATGAAAATGCTGTTTCGTCCATCCTTCCTGTGTCCTGATGCCTCTGATCCAGTCTTTCAGATCCACATCGAGGTGAGACCAACTTGAAACTGGATCGGATCACCTGGTTAAACATCCGTCTCACATGGAAACCGTTCCTATCAGACCTGATTCCTTTAGATATTATGAAGAAAAGGAACTGAAGTCTGGATGGAACTCAGAGGTGCTTTTGTTTCAAGCCTTCAGGGAAACAAAACTAAGCTGAAACTTCCTTCATTACAATGATTTGGTGAAACTTTAATGAACACAATCTATTAGGGCTGCAACCAATAATTAAGGGTTTGCTTTTCTAATTACCTGCCGACTACTGTGATTGGTTTTTCTTTGTCATTTATTTCAAAGAAGTTGAAATGTTCTGTCTGTATCTTGTTAAACTGAACACCAATCGATACATATGAGGAGGAACTGATCACTATATTCACCATTTTACAGACGTAACTAACAGATTCATCGAGAAAGGATTCTGTTGAAAAACAACTCTGAACAGTTCTTCTCACAGTCGACATGAGTAGAACGGACAAACAGAGAACGACTGTTTGACCAAATGTATAACCTGACGACTTCGCCAACGCCAATCTGTGGACGCCCAGAGGCCAGAGCTTCGATACTTGGTAGACTCTAAACACACATCTATTCGCTGTCTGCAGGAGACGCGAACATTCAAGGAAGTATTTGATTGGCTGTAACAGTATCACCCATCCTCATCCAGGATGAGTCATCGCAGTCACAATCATCTGTTATGGTTTTCTAGGAAATGACAAACTCCACAACACAAGATGTAAAATAACCCAGGAGCTTCATGGGGGCTTTGAGTTTGGAACCAGAGTAATTACTGCGTGGTGTTCTGCCATCTCTAATAATAAACCCTGTGAGAAAATGAAGGACGTCGCAGCTGCAGACGCGGAGCTGGTTTCCATCTATGTCCATCAAACTGTTTTACCAAAGATCGCCATGACAACAGCAGGAAACATGTGGTCCGGTTGGATGGGGCTGGATCTGTGTGTCCTGTTAAAGAGCTGAGGAGCTTCAGCATGGGTTTGTCACCGGTGAGTTACAGATGGTGTTCAGCTCTTAGGCAACACAAGCTCCTCTTAAGATTTGTGTTTTGGCAAAAAAAAAAAAAAAAAAAAAAAAAAGAAAGAAAAAAAAAAAGTCATGTGAACATCAAACTCACACAAACGTTTACTTGTTCTCTCAGATGGAGGAGGACTGGTCTGGGCCAGACTTCTTCATGGACTCAGACCGAACCAGCACTGGGACGCTCACCTCACCAGACGTGGATTGGCCAATGGTGGGAATGGTTTGGACAGATGGTTGGAGCTCAGTGGCCCTCTGAAGCATCCTGGACCGGGTCCATGAGGAGCATCTTCTTGGCTCCTCTGGGTTTCTACTGTTGTCACATCATCATGTTGGAGATTGAACAAAGATGGCCGAGCCAGAGAACAGAGTCCCAGTGAATGGATCGCAGCTGGATGAGGTCTGGCAGAAGGAACCACTGGGACTGGTTTGAGTTTTAGAGGGGCGCCAGTCTTGGTATTCCTGGAATTATGTGTCACATCAACACAAAGGGTCACAGGTTTCACTGATGAACACCTTAACTGTTTGGCTTTTACTGCCAAACCTTCAGAATCTTCACGGACAGATTCTAAGTCTCTCTGGGCACCGACTTCTGCTTCAAACACCTGAAGAAACACTTAACAATCAATCTCCACTGTCCTTCAGTCAGTCCATGAGCATTAAACATGAAGCAGTGCAGGCCAACACCTGAAAGCACAAACCACTGTCACAGCTGAGTCATGGATATTAAATCAATAACGCTGCTCAAGTGTCTAATAAAAGCTCCCGGTGAAGTTATTGACCGCAGCCGACATCAGGGAGACAAAGACAAAACCGCTATTTTTACCCTGAAAATAGGATGATTATGATTACTATGGACTTCTGTCTAAAAAATCTGGAAAGAAATGTGTTCACATTGATTCAAGAGGAAAAAAACTAAAACCACAGAGGTCGACTTCATCAGATTTCAACTAGTGGAAAATATATGTTTGACTGACTGTTGGTGAAATGTCTGATATGATCTGAATACAGCCCGGATGGAATCTGAGAGTTGAATTAGACGTTAACCAGTCATGGATGTTTAAAACTGATCGACTGTATGTCCTATATTTCTCTGAGCTGCAGACGGTGCCAGGCCTTTATTAGTAGAAACAGTTGTATTAGTGTGAAATTATGAGTTGATGTTGTGATGCTAGAATGTATTTTCCTTATAAATGCAACAGGTGCTTAATAAATGGACAAATCCAGTTTAAGCATCAGGAGACTGGATGGAACCGAACTGTCCATGTGACCGATCGGTGTTCGAAGGGTCGACAGACTCCACCTTCACATCTGTGTGAGGCCTTCACTGATCACTGTGATTCCTGGTATCGTCCTCTGCTGATGGACGGCATGATGGTTCTGCCCTCGGCCACAACCTTTGATATGAGTCCACCTGAGGCCGGGGTCGCCTGAGGACAGACCGCCTACTTCCTGTCGTTTCTGGTCATCCACTCCCTGTGCGACCACCGACCATCTCTTGGCGTCTTGTGTCTTTTCTATTTGTCTCTTCTTCTTCTTCTGTCTTCTTTGACCCCCCCCCCCCACACACACAACACCCACACACACCACACACACAGGATTTCAGTTGACCGCAGCAGCCTCACATGGCTCGGCCGCCGTCTGATCTCAGCCAATCAGGAGTAAGCCTCTGGAATAAGTGACCCCAACTTGCCTGTGAAACATTTATGATTAAGGTTCTGTGGGCTGGCCAACCCAGCCTGAAATTTTAAAATAAGACCAGTGGCCCTGATCTTACCATTCTGTTCCATCTGAATCAATCCCCAGTTGATGTGTGAAATTGTCAGGTTCTGTTCTATGTTCCAGTCCTGTGGTCTGCATGCAGATCAGTCTCCCAATAGAAGCGGGTGGTACTTTCACCGAAGGAGAACTCAGCTAATTCAATCAAAGTCCCATACACTGGTACCTTGACTTTGAGTTTAACTCGTTCTGTGACTGAGCTTGTAACTCAATTGGCTCGTATATCAAATCAATTTTTTCCCATTGAAATTAACTGAAATGCCATTAATCAGTCCAGCCCCAAAAGTTGAAATACATGGAGATAATGTCTAGGGTATCCAAACTTTCAAACTATTTCTAACCTATGAGTAACAGACTTTGAACCTATGTGTAACTTATATCAAACTTATCTCCAATGCATACGGGGTCCAAACACAGTAATGTCCCGTCGAGAGTGAACTTTAATGATTACCCTGTCCACATTTTTCTCATATCAGTAGCTCCTTGTTTGGATAATCCCTTATGGTCAACTAAAGCAGAATTTTTTGTTTTTTTTTTTTTTAAATGTGGGTCATTTAGCGACACTAATCGTCAAATTATCTCTAAATGTCCCATCAGAGAGATTTCAAATATTGTGTTTTTTGACCCTACTCTGTTCTGGACAACTTCTTTTCAACTCTTCCAGACAAAGTGAGACCAAAGCGTTCAGCACCTCCCCTCTGGACAGCGACCGGACTTTGTCGTGCAGCGGGGGATAATACCTGTAATACCTAATATCCACCATTATCTACACATTTTGAATAACATTTAAAAACACTAACCAACTAAAATAAAATTCATTTAAATTAAATACTTTTTTATTATTTTCCAAGGTATGAAAGAGCACATGTGTCTCCGGAGCCACCAAGTATGGGTATCTTTTACACACACACACACATATAATATATATATATATTATATATATATATGCACAAAATATATATATGAAATGGGCTGACCCGGCGGAACCCGTCAGTATTCCTCCACCACACTGTGGTGAGCAGAGAAATGGATGATCCACCACCAGAATACCTACTAGATGTCCTCCAGCATTTTTTCTTTTTATTGCCTACCGACAACGATGTGTGGCGGGTCGTCCAATGACCAAAGCGTCAGCAGTTCAAAATCCTGGCTCCGACTGTCACATGTTCAAGTGTCCTTGGGTACGATGCTGAACCCTACATTGCTCCCCGTGGGCCTGGCAGTGCCTTGCATGACCACCCCATTGGTGTATTGTGCGTAAATGGGTGAATCGAGGCTTGGTAAAGTGCTTGGGCACCATGTAAGGTGTGGAAAAAAGTTCTATATAAATGCAGTCCATTAACTAACAGTGGGTATCTGAACTTGTGATGCTTAGCTCGCAACTCATAGCTGAAAACTTGTAAGTTGGTGCACTCTACGGATTGAACGATTACCGGTATAACGATTAACCGCCGGTAAAATTGCAGATGGTTAGTATTACCGTTTAAATTCTTTATTATCATGATAAACCGTGTTTGATAACCGCACCTTTTCCCGGAGAAACGCCTATGTAAAGATATGCTTTATGTCAAATATCTGTGTATAGTTTTATTGTTACAATTTTAATTGTATATGCCTAATATTTGGAACCAGTGTTCACTTTTAAAGTCTTTGAAAAGGGTTCGTAAGCATCTTTGTGTTATTTATGCAATAAATTATATACATTTTTCAAATCGGATTTATATATTTTTTTTGTGTTTTTTATCCTTTTGTGTTTATAGTAGGTTAAAGTGAAAAAATAATAGACAGATGAGATAGATGAAGTTGTGCTGGAAGAAAAAAAAAAAGAGCCCAAACATGGTATAGTAAACATTGTTTATATAGTATATAAAGGCAAATCAGAAGGACTGAAAAACCGACAAAAAGGCCAGACCACTAAGGGTAATTAATATTTGAATGTTTCGCCAACAGAAGGTACATTGTGCCTATTATTTATTGTGTTTTTTTTTGTTGTGTTGTTGTTTTTTTTCGAAATCAACGTGGTTAAATTATTTCAGTGTGTGTATTAGTACTTTTTGCACATTTTGAGCACAATTTCAACAATACTGCGATAATAATGATAACCGTGATAATTTTGGTCACAATAACCGTGATATGAAATTTTCATTTCGTTGTATCCCTTAGTGCACTCTTAAGTCAAGTTATAGATATGACTTCCTATCAGTCCCCAATAGTAACTATATTAATATCTCTAAGCATTTCCATGAAGTTATAAACCATCAAAATATAGACCATTAGAAGTGAAAGCACATTTCTGATGTTTTAAAAATTCCTCAAAAATCAAAAAACAAATTTCTCAAAAACTGTGGACAAACTTTGTAGACACTGTCACAGTGAAGTGAAAAATAAAATCTGAAAAAGAACCAACAACTACTTTCGGAGAACATGATGTTTGAAGAAATTGCTAATGAAGACGACAAAAACCAAGACAAACGCCAATTTATGATCTCCATGTGTATTGATAGGATTAGTGGATCGACAGGTATTAACATTTGCATCAGTCGATGGTTCTGGTCGGATGGTGGATGTTTGGGCTCTTATGGGTTTAATATGTTGCAGAGATGTTTCTGATCGGATCAGAACCTTGTTTCCTGTAAACACCTCGACCTCTGACCCCAGATAAAAACACTGACAGATCCTGTGGTCGTTGTCTGCTGTGTTTTTAATCTCATCGTCCTCTGATCTGACAGTTTTCACCTCCGTGTCCTCGTCGTGTTCTGGAAGTAAACCCCAAACCACAGGACCATCTCAGACCGATCCAGAACCCTCAAGCTCACAGTTTTCTTTCATTTTTCACAAAACTAGAGCCAAACAGGACAACAAATTAAACCACAAACCTCACGTCACTGTCTCACCATGAACCGTGTCTTGCTTTCACATCACAGCTGAAAATAGTCAAGAATAACAATCGGGCTACTGAGATTCAGAACCACATGCCGTGGGTCAACAGGCAGCAGGTCGGCCAGTCCACCAAGTTCAACAAAGTCCACCAAAGTCCACTTAAAGTCCACTAACTAGGTTTAAGGGTCAAAACCACCCAGTACTGGTTTACTCACATTCTCAGAAACTAGAGAATGCTTTTATTTCAGCCAATGAATGCATTATAACTCATCTGATTTTATGTATTTGTACATTTTTGGATCTTTTGTAAATAATATTGGGTTTATGTAACCTTATTTTATTTTTCTGGGGTGAAACAGCAGATGAAAAACAATCATTTGTCTAATTCTGGTGAATTTACAATACAATAAATGTGAATCAATGCACAATGTACCCTGTCAACTAAACCAATAAATTAAAATCAAATCAAATCAGGTGATTAGAGCCAGATATTAATAGTTCTGGGCAACGTGGCCAAAACCTCCTCTCAAAGTAATGATATTTATCAAAATATAATGCTAGTTCTGAAAATTCACAATGAATTTCATGATTTATTGGTTGTTTTTATCAGGTTTCGATGATGATTGTGTAGTTTAGGTTCCTACGGCCAAGAAAAGATTAGGTTTTCGGTCAAAATATGAAGAAATATTTGCAGTTTCTGTTCTGTTATGGGATTGAAGGACAAGTTTAATGTGCATGTGAGTGTTTTCGTTGATTATTTTTAGGGGGGGGGGGGGGGTTTACAGATAGAACTCAGTTTGTATCCAAGTCTGGTGCAAACCACCGTTTTATCCCCGAGATTCACGTGTTTGTTGATGGTCCCTGTTAAAATCAACCAACAACGTTTGTGTAATTTTAGATCATTATCACTATACTTTTGTACAGAAAATAGGGAAAACTCAATCAGATGATAAATACACTGGTCAACAACAAATTTATTGTTTAAGTTTTTTTGAGCTGATTTAGGATCCTTTTGGTGTGCTGAATCCAAAAATCACATTCATTTTGCTCAATCAGGTCAACTTTCTGACTATGCTACATATTGCTTTTTAACATTTTTGCTTACTTTATGGGCATTTTCACCATCATATGATACAATTTCCTTTCATATTTCTTCAATAAATGAGTTCTGAAGATTTACTTTGCCAATTTATGATTAAGGTTTTTTAATATTACAGGTGAATGAAATGGCTTCGACTAGAAGATCTTGCAAAAATAAGCCTGACGTATTCTGCTACATCTGGGGTGAATACACCATTGTACCTAACAGGAATCAAGTCACAAGTTTGATAAAGTGTGCTTACCAATCTTATTTTGGTATTAAACTTGGTGACCAAGATAAAGTTTTGGGCGCCACACATGGTATGCAAGTCATGCACCGAGTATCTGCGTCAGTGGACCAAAGGCAAGAAGAGTTCTCTGAAGCAAAAAAACCTGACCTGATTGAGAAAAACAGATGTCATTTTTGGATTTAGCGGTGCAAAATGGTCCTAATTCAGTTGAAAAAACCTAGACAACTTGCAAAAAACATTTTTTGTAACCCAGTGTAATCAGCATCCTAACAGCTGATTTAGACTTCATGGTTCAGACGCTGCACCTCGGCCTCTCGTGATTAAATGTTGATGCACTGATGCTTCATCGTCCAAATGACGAGAAGACATGATTATTACAAACACTATTATGACTGAACTGAGGACAAACAACAGATCACTCATTACCTGAACCTATTCCTTCCTCCTAATTAGAGTTAATTTTCTCCTATTTACCAAGTTCCAAAGCTTAGAGCTGAAGAACCAAAAGGACTAAATTTACAAATGACACCTCATTTAAAGGTAATAACTTCTAATTCAGAAAATTAAATATAACCTGTACTACATCAGGTTACATTTAGCTGAAACTGTTCCTTTTCCTCCCTTTTTTGTTTTTGAACATGAGTATACTTACTGATGGAATGGACCAGTCATGTGACCTCATGACACCAAACAGAAAGTCTCATTATCTTCCATCTCTATCCAGATGACTCTTTTCACTAATTATGTTTTGTTGTTCACGACCACTGGAAAATAACTTTGAGACTCAGTTGTAGAAAATGTAATCTTTATAACAAGGTATATCACATCTATATTGACTAAAGCTTTATTGTAGAAACTTTTAATGTATTTAATATTAAAATGGTGACTGGATTGTGTGCTTTAATATCACTAAACGTAACCCACAATTAAAAACAAAATTCCTGTTCACTGTGTTGTATTCCAAGTGACTGAGAGGAAAGTGGAGTTCCAGCTCCTGCTCTGGATTCAGTTTTCTGTTTTTCACACAGGTTGGGGTTAAATACATGACTGACAGCAGTTATTACAACTGCGTCCAGTTCATCTTTATATTTAGTCTGTAGATTTGAAAGAAGAAGCTGCAGAATGGTGGAGATTTTATTCATAAACCACCATTTCCCCCCGATTTTGGCACCTGCAACTTTATATAAAAAAAATACAAAACCCTAAAAATGCCAAAGGCAGTTCTTTCATATTGAGTGTCTTCCACAGAACATCACATATAAAATCATTAACGTGTCTTGTTCTAAGGTAAACAACACTAATAAAAACATAATTATGAATATTATATCCCCTCAGTGTAATTAATCACTGTAAAGCTATTTAAATCTTAAACTGTGGCCCTTAAATGGCTCCATCTGTGATGTGATTAATGATGCCCGCTCCAGTGGAACCTGACTGCAACATTAATCCAACACCTGAGAAAATACTCAGACCTTCAGATCCTCTTTGTACATGTCACTGCCGTACAGGTTTTCAGATCAGTCCATAATACTCTGCTACTGTAGTGCTGAATATGTGGTGTTTTGGTCGTTTCGTGTGTGCAGCCCTAACAACAACCCCTTCGTTACAAACTCAGTGGAAACTAATTATAACCATGAGTAAAGCCTGGCTCTGCTAGAAAATGGCTTCTTGTTGCCAGAATCTGAATATTTCCACATCAAACAACTTGTTTCCACCTCACTTTCACTCTGGTGTAACTCCGTAATTGGCAGAAACTCCCTGCCGGCTGCTGTCGTTCAGTAAAACCACCTTTGCACCGACTTTTAACCAGGACCAGAACCAGAACCATCACACGCTGGCTCTGACAGCTCAATTGTTCTCAGAATCATTCACAAACATCAGGACGAGTCGAATTCCCGACAGAACAACGGCAGTTTACACACCAAGAGCGGAGAGGCCAGGGGTTAAGACGCCAGCTGAGGACACGGGAAACCATTAGCACAGGAATGAGACGTTAGACTGAACAGACGAGTGTTTTCACAGAACCTCAAGCATCAGAGATGAAGCCACTTCAAATGCAGATGTGGAGCCTCGGCTCCTTTAAACCGACAATGAAAAGGGTCGATGTCCCTTCTGAATACAGTACAAACGGATCCTGAAGGTTTTCATTATAGTCGCAGTGTAAACACGCCTGTCCAGGTCAAACTGATGAAGATGAGGATGAGGATGATGGGAACTGACCTTTCATTTGTCTCTGAGTCAACACTAGGGCTGTTAGAAAATATCAGTTCTGCAATATGCTATATTACGATATTTCATTTCACAATACTGTATCGATATTAAAAGTACTGTATCGATATTTTTAGGTATTTATTCAAATCCAGATATGGCGGAGGTTCATTTTTGTTTTTTGTTTTTCTTTATTGTTTATATCTTATTTATTATTATTAACACTGTTTTATAAATAATAGTTATTCGAAGCATCTTAAAAGCACTTTTTACTATCTGAGAGGCAGATGGTAGTTCCTTTGTTGGGATCGCACAAAAATACTGTTCTGATGTTAGTTCTGAACTAATAGACTATGAACATTTGAACAGGATCTTAAACTGTACTGTCTGTAAAACAGAATTAAGTTTTAACACAGGAACATTTTGTGATATAGCATCAGATCCTGTTGTGATCCAATAAAAATGTGTTTAGTATTTGTGCAGATTTCTGGTGTAATTCAATTCTTCCAGGAAAAAATATTTTTTTTAATAAAAGAAACAAACAAAAAATTGCCTTTTTAACAGTATCGTGAATATCGTATTGTGATCCTAGTATTGTGATTTGTACCGTATCGCCAGATTCTTGCCGATACACAGCCCTGGTCAATACAGAGTTTTGTTAGAAATATTGAGGTTGAATCATGTCAGAGCTGTTGTAATACAGATGTCGGTGTTCTGTGTATGTGGTCTGATCTGTGGTGGTTCAGGTTTTCACTCTCAGCTTAAGGATGTGACATGTGGTCTTGTCCTGGACTCTGGTCTGGACTCAGACCCTCCTGACCTGTCCCCACATCATGGATGACGTCACATGACCTCATTACTGTGACAACACCTCAGTAATGGCGGCTTCGACCACAGGTTCCTGTTTGTTTCCTGTTGCTCTTCACCTCTACCTCCGTTCGGACCAGTGTGGACCAACAGCTGATCTGTGGTCGGGTCAAACTGAACCGGGGTTTTGGTTCATTTGCACTAAACATTCTTACCTGATAGCTCATGGTATACATAAAGGCTGTTGTGAAAAATGAAAGATGAAAAAGCTAATTGAAGACTGAAAGAAGTTAAAAAGGAGATAAATTAACACAAATATGACCACGTTGATGATGACAACAAGACGCATTAGTGTAAAGAAAAACAAAACCAATCAAATGTGAAATACGTACACACACTTAAAAGAGTGGGTGGAGTTGGAGAAGACTGAGGGACGAAACTGGAACTGAAAACTCCGTCCACATCCTCTATCAATCCTAATAAACTCCGCCCACATCCTCTAACAGTGCCATACTAAGCCATTCCCTCATCCACTAACACGGTCATAAGATCAATCGTGATTATTTAATTAATTTTCTCATTGATTTCATTGTTTTTCTTCACTTAATGTCTATTTTGTTCTGTTTCTTGCTCAATTTCTCGTTTTTGTATTAATCTTTGGTTAATTTTCTTACTTTACCATTGTTCATTTTTGTTTGTATGGTCAGCAAGTTGTTTACTTTTTAATCTTAATTCTTTAATTGATTTGCTTGATTATTTTATCATTTCTTATTCATTTTTTGCAAATTTTCTTTTAACAGTCTGAGCCCAGTGTACGTCAGGGATAATTGAATAAATAACAGACCAATGATCCAAACTCTGCAGTGCTAAGCTAACAGCGCTAAGCTAACACTAAGCATATCCAACAGTACAAAGATTATTCTACCGATAAAACTCACTCATACGACGATGACGCAAACAAGAGCAAATATAAGGATGATATTATGAAGAGACGATGATGAATGTTGCACCTTTGCTGTTTTCCGATTAGAATTTTGGTTTTATTGATACACTGAAATGATTCCGCCTGGAAACGAAACGTCCAGGGTTTAACAGGCTAATTATTGGATACCTTTGTCTCTGTATCGGCTTCATTTCACATGGTCTGACTTCATCTAAACTCCAATAATATAAACCAGGGGTGTCAAACTCATTTTAGGTCAGGGGCCACATTCAGCCCAATATGATCTCAAGAGGGCTGCACCAGTAAAATAATAACAGTGAAAAAACCAAAATTAAACCTATGATAATGTTAACATCTACAAAAATCGGAATACATGAACTGGAAATGTCTTTAGAAAAACAACTGCAATTTTAACACTATTATGCCTTAGATTATCAGTTTATCATTTTCTCATGTGCATTATAACTTACATTACAAATACACAAAACATTTAATAACAGGCAGAATATTGGTGTAATTGCATTTACTTATCTTAAGACATTTCAGGTTCTTCACATTTTTTGTAAAATAACAGCTTTTTAATACAAAACATTTTCATGTAATTTTACTTTTTCACACTAAAACAAAGAGAAAACTTGCTATTTTCATTATTTATAGGTTTAATATGATAGTATTTTTATTGGTTCTGACCCACTTGAAATCTAATTGGTCTGTATGT
This sequence comes from Sphaeramia orbicularis, assembly GCF_902148855.1. Classification (NCBI taxonomy): domain Eukaryota; kingdom Metazoa; phylum Chordata; class Actinopteri; order Kurtiformes; family Apogonidae; genus Sphaeramia; species Sphaeramia orbicularis. The sequence continues at coordinate 8,290,736 of NC_043978.1, read as the reverse complement.
GGAATCTGAATTAAAATGATTTTGACATCCGCGATTGTTAATATCTTCAGTGTAATTTTTGTATTTCACAAATCCATCCTACAGGCCACATTGGATCCCTTCGGCAGGCCGGATTTTTGACACCTGTGATATAAACCCTGTCATTGTTATGGTGTGATCGGCAGTGTCCTCACCTCTGATGGCGGCTGCTGGCCGGTGATGTAGAAGATGAGGAACAGTCTCATCTTGTCTTCGGGCGTCCCAGCTGTGAAACAAACCTAGCGTCAGTCTGCGAGTGCACCTTGTGATTGTGAACAGTGGACATATTGACCATGACGCTCACCGTCCGGGTCGCTGATGATGTCCAACAGAGACTTGTCCAAAGTCGATTTACTCATCAGCTTCTCCTCGTACTCAAAGTAGACGTCCAGTTTACGACTCTGAGGAGACAAATGCCACAGTTGGTGAGGACCTTTAACACTGAGCCCATTTCCATCCACACTGATACTCTGATCGGTATCTGATTTGTGGAGTGTTAGCAGATTTTCGTGAACAGAAATCTGGGTTTCATCACAATGTACGCTGATGACACTGAACCCCATGTATACCTGTTAATCTTTTTTATTTAGTTCTGTTACATCTGAACATGTGCAAAAACTATTAAATCATAGAAAACAGAAGTGACGTAGAAGTTCAGGAAGTCGGATTCTCATTTCTGTCCTCTTTTTTAGGACTTTCATTGTCTTTTTTCTTGTTTTGTGTTGTTTTCTCATCTTGTTTTGTCTCGTTTTCATTTCATTTTTTTGTCAAATTTTTGTCGTTTTAGATCTCATTTTCATTTCATTTGTCTTTTTTGTGTTGTTGTAAATAACAAGAAGATACATCTGAGATACCCCTGTGTTTTAATCTTGTTTTTGTCCTTGTTTTTCTTGTGTTATTTCCATTTTTGTTATGTTTTTATATGGTTTTTTTTGCTTGTTTCAACTACTTTTTGTCTCATTTTTTTCTGAAAGAAATCCAATAATGGACTGAAAATCTAAACCAGGGTTTACACATTATTGTATTTCTGAAGTGCATGTGAATGCATCCATCTTTATTACAATTCTCCGATTATAACAGTTATTGGATTTATAAGGTCATATTAAACAGACTAGATAGATCAGTTTCCCTTCAGCTCTGTGGTTCAGATTTATTATTTCATTACTTCAGATGTAGTTGAACCACATGTGCAATATTAGATCAGAGGAACATTAGCAGGACAAGACGAATTCATTAGTCTGGATTCGTTAACGCCGACTGTTTGGTTTGACATTTTCTTACAGTGTTAACGATCCTGCTTTACACCAACATTGCATTTAAAAGAGACTTGAGTTAAGTCTCTTCATAAAAGCTCCTTTAACTGTAAATTCCAGTGAGTTTTCAGGCCCTGAGAGTCGGATTGAAGGCGTCTTAAAGCCTGGATTAAAGGAGAACTCAGATCTGCATTCCACAGACGTCTGGACAGAATCCAGTGAATTTCAATGGAGGATGTGACGCTGCCTCATGGAGAGCGTTTGGCTGCAGGAGTCGGAGCAGATACTTTATCACACCTGTTCCCTGTGTCATCCTTCAGCCTCTTCCAGCTGCAGGAGGAACCAGGCTCCCACCAGGATAATCACTACCACATGGACCAGAGGCGGCGGATGCACAGACACACTCATTTATAGACTGATTCTCAAAATAACTCCTCCGTTTGCTCTTAAATCGACGACTCTTAGAAGATGGAAAAGTGACAAATTAAACCTGCATTGTTGATCGAATAAGAGGCAAATAATCCGCTCTTCCACCAACATTTACTTTCCAGGTATTTACTTACTGGTGATGAATTCTGTTAATCTGTGTGGTTTATGTTTCTACCTCAAAGTTCTGCTAAATGTATCAGTTTAAGAACCTGCACTACACCTCCAGTCCAGTAGGTAGCACTAACAAGTACAATGACGCCATAAACTAAAACTGACACCAAAAGAAGGACGGACGACGCTACAGCTGTCCTGACATTCCTCTAATTTTACAACAATAAAACCATGTGGTCTGAATGAAAGACGCCGACGCCACTGGATTGAACTTGGAGGATGAATGGAAGAACAAGGTGTTCCACCAATCAGCATTCTTCAACACACAGCCCCGCCCCCAAGAATTCCAGGAATCTGAAAAGTCCCGCCCCCCCACTAAGAACTTTAATTTGGGGAAGTCTGGGGTTGAGGGACTGCTTTTTTACAGGTAATTTCATTGGAAAACGCACCAATGTTTTCCAGAATCCACAGTAAATGATAGAAGTTCCTGGAAAAGGGATCGAATCAAAAATAATACTGGAATATTTAAAATAAAATAAACAATCAGAAATCTGTTTTCACAAGCTTTACCGTCCCTTTACAGTGAGTATTACCAACTAAACTACCACGGTATAACATAAAGTGTGTGTTTCAGGAACGTGGGAGGATTTTGGACTTTTTTTTTTTTTTTTTTTTTTACAGATTTTGGTTTTTTCTGACTTTTTTTAGTGACTTTCATTTTAGAACTTTTATTGTTTCAGACTTTTCATTTTTCAGAATTCAAATTTTTCAGATTTTGGTTTTTTTCTGGACTTTTGGTTTTTCTGGACTTTTGGTTTTTCTTGACTCTTATTTATTCTGACTTTGGTTTTTCAGAATTTCAAATTTTTCAGACTTTTGGTTTTACAGACTTTAATTTTTCAGACTTTTGTTTTTTCAGACGTTCGTTTTTTTTCGTACGTCACCTTGATGTGGTCGAGGACGGCCGTGGCCACGTTGGTGTGCAGGTCGATCAGTCGTTTCTTCTCCAACAGCTCGGGCAGAGAACTGGACAAACCAACAGGAAACGGTTAAATCACACACAGAATAAAAACTCAGCCTGGTTCTTCAGAGTTCCACAGTTCTAACACCTACGTACCCTCCATTACCCAGAATCCCCTTCCATTACACCATGTGTCCTGGTCACACATCAAACACGCTCATATGTGTGGTTTAGATGCAGATTTTATCCATTAATCTAATCATCTGTTCTCTGGCTCCTCAGAAGGTCTTTCCTTAGAAGTTTCTGAGAATCCGACCAACAGATACTTATTGATAGATTTGTTTTTATTGATTCAGGATGGTTCGGGCAGTCGACGACCTTCCATGAAGCTCCTTACAAATATTTTGTTTTTCTGCTGCACTTTTTTTTTTTTTTTTTTTTTTTAATTATTTGCTGATTTTTTCCCCAGAGGAAAAATAAAGACAACTGAAGGTCTGTATATGTTTTAGATTTCCCTTTTTAGAAACAGCTATTACAAAATAAAACCCAGTGGTTATTTGATACTTACGGATTAAAACTGAAACACCAGGTCTTAGTTTTTATTGGGGTCAAAAGGGAATCGGTTCAATTTGTCTCAATGGAGTGATTTTTCTTTTTCCATTTCCTAAAGGTGCCATCTGCTCTGATCGCTCTGGTTTTCACCACTTATTGATGAGGTTTATCCAGAGTTTTCTGCGTCTTACGCACAGGCGGTCTGAATAACACAGCTGGGTGAGGACGGGGTTCTGATGTGTTCTGATGTTCTCAAGGAGGTTCTGTTTCTTTTACCTGACGGCGGAGGTGAGTTTGGCGGTGTTATCTGATAACATGCTGATGGCGCCTTCGTCTTCTCCTTCCAAACCCTCGACACAACAACAACACACTGCATTTAATACCATCAAACCCACTGTGACACACAGGCGTGGGCAGGTGGAACCATGGGAACTCGTACACATGCAGGTTCTCACCATGATGCTCTTCAGACGTTTGACTTCATCTTCTTGTGCTCTGTACGTGCCAACTCCTCCTGAACTGACTCGGCCACTTCTGGAAAAGGACTGAACGAAAACAACCAGCAGAAAATTAGAATCAGCCATCGTTCACATCCACGCTCAGGTTGTATGAGCGACACAATGATCCTTAACCCTCCGCTATCAGAGCGACTCACACTAATCACCAACAGCACATAATCTGCACAGTGTCCTGCTAATGTCAAAATGTTTTTCATACAGCTTTAACTTTTTTTTTTTTTTTTTTTTTTTTTTACTTTTTTTTGTATTTCATCAACTTAAGCAATAAACAAAAATACTAAATGCTAAATAATCATCATAATTTTAACCTTTAAACTCAATGTTTGTAATGTAAACAACCCATAGTTTTTGATACAAAAAAAAAAGCACAATTTTTTTTTTTTTAAATACAACATAAAATTTTATTATTTTTTTTTTTTCATCCTTGCATATGGCAATGATTAACACCAACATTGGTTAATATGCATTACTGTTTTTGGTTCAAGGTCAAATGTTAAATGCTGAAATGTGTCAGTGTGCTTTTTGTACTCACTTGGTAGAGGGGTGTTGGTGTAGGAATTTAACATTGCTTACAATGTGCTGATTTTAGTGGGTCAAAATTTTTAAAAATCGCACAAAAGTGAACAACTGTTGAATTCTGACTCAAAACAAAATTATTTTTTATAACATGAAGTGCAAAGTGTGCATAATATGCTCACCCAGATAGTGGAAGGTTAATGGTCTAAATTACAGGTGTCAAACTCCGGCCCTCCAGGGCCGGTATCCTGCATGTTTTAGATGTTTCCCTCTTCCAGCACACCTGATGGTCGTTATCAGGCTTCTGCAGAGTTGGATGATAGGTTTATCGTTTGAATCAGGTGTGTTGGAAGAGGGAAACATCTAAAACATGCAGTCATAACATTAAATCCACTATACTTGAGCATTTTCTAATGTTATAATGATTAGGCTGTTTTATGTACTGGTGTTGGATTTTAATTCTGTGTAAACGTTTATTCCATCTTTATCTGTGTTGTTCTTTCACGGTTGAATGAACATGTATATTTATTTCTCATTCCCTTTTCTTCACATACAACAAAACACAACAATATTATGTCTCAGCTTATTATTAGTATTAACACAACTTACAGATCCCGGTGGATTTACAAATACACAGAACATTTAGTAACAGGCAGAATACTGGTACAATTGCACTTATTTTTCTAAAGACATTTCTGGTTCTTCATATTTTTTCAGGTTATTCACATGTAATTATGAAAAGATAGATAAGATAGATAAGATAGATAAGATAGATAGATAGATAGATAGATAGATAGATAGATAGATAGATAGATAGATAGATAGATAGATAGATAGATAGATAGATAGATAGATAGATAGATACTTTATTGATCCTGATGGAAATTCAAGTGTAATATAAAATGTAAATATTTCCATAATGTAATTTTACCTTTTTCACATTAAACCATGATTTGTCATCATTTACAGGTTGTTATGTTTTTATTTGACTATTACTGACACCATGGACTGTTCATATCCTCAGTGTAATTTTTGTGGTGAAAGTCCGGACTAGACCGTTTACGGGGCTGGTTTTGGCCCACGAACCGTATGTGTGACACCCCTGATATAAACTAACATGAACATCTTTGATCATTTTATAATTTACCTGCACTTCTGGTTCTGGTCTGGCCCCTCAGTGTTTGAGGCGTTTAGACGTTAAACCTCACCGTGTTCTTCGGACTCACCTGCCCTTGTGTTTCTGCCAGAACTTGTCGGCCGCCGTCAGGTCGTAGCTCTTCCTGTTTTTCTTTTTCGGTCTGGCGCCGGAGGGCGAAGGCTCCGCCCCCGCTCCCTCCTCCATCATGACCCGGTTCAGGTGGAAGTCCTGGTTTACAAACAGAAACACAGAGCACTTTGTCTCCATGAAAGCTCACAGTTATTTTCTCCTGATTTTCATGATCTGGATCCAACTTTAAGTCTCTGATGGAACTCGGTCCAAAACAAAAACCACCAAGAAAAACCCAACACGTCATGTTTTCATTTTTACTTTATGGTTCTGAATCCTTCCTAGAAGTCTATAAAACCTGATCCAGGACCAGCAGAAGCCTTTATCTGGCACATCAGGACTCATTAGAGCTCAGTGTGTCCCGACGGAGGCCGATGGGGAACAGATCCTCCACCCGAACCCTGAACCCAACAGAGGATCATAATAACACTGTCGTCATGGGAACAGCAGAGGCATGATGGGAGATTTAGAGCCCGGACAGAGTCTCCCACTGAGTGTGTTCAGTCTGTGTTTATGGGAACGAGATGACGCAGACGGAGCCATCTGGACTGGACCAGACCGGACTGAGGCAGATCCAGATCTTGGTCTGGACCCAGGTCCGGACAGGAAGTACCACTGAGGGGGGCGGGGCCACCTGTTTCCAAAACACATGACGGCCCGAGGCTTAAAGTTGGAACTGATATCAACTGTGTTTGGACGAGTTTTATTTAAGGATCAGGACAAAAAGAAAGAAATTAAGACAAAACCAGAGACAAAGGATTTGACTCTGACACTAATTTAGTTTTCAGTTTTTGAGGTAATGAAAAACAACAACAATTATTATTATTAGTGTTCTACACACGTTTCTTTTTTTGTTGTTTCTGTTATTTGTCGTTTCTTTGATTGCCAAATAATTCACATTTATGCAGAGTCAGTTTTGTCACGACTGTAATGATTTAATATAAACAGATTCAAGTTGTGACAAATAGATTTTTTGTTGTTAAACTGATTTCAGCATCATAATCCATCGTAACCTGTTCAGTTTGACTAAGTTTGGACCAGACTAGAGGAAATTCCCTCTAGTTCCTGAGATTTTATGTTTGTACGAGTGACCGACATGACATCAGAGGTCTTGACCTTTGACCTTTGGCTACTTAAACAGTCTCAGTTTTCCCTCGTGTTGAAGTGAAGGTTTGAGTCCAATTTCCTGTCAAACTGGACCTAACCACAACACGCACCAACAGACACTTATAAAGATCTATATGCATTTCAAAATGTCAAAAACATTGCAAACATTTAAAGAAACTGATGAACTGCATGTACTTGTCCTTAAATAATGCAGTGAAAACCCAGCAAACACTAACATAACGTATGAAGCGTCACATCAGACGATCCTGAAACGAGTCCAGAGTTAGACGGAGGTGACGACGTGAGGCATTCAAGGACATTAGGACAGACACCTCTGAAATGCTTCGAGTTCCGTACTGATTTACTGTCTTAAAATCTGGCTCATTTTACAGCTGCAGCGTTTGACAGTTCGCTCATAAATCCCATAATTCCTTTCATCAGATACTTATTTAAGTGTCTGAGAGGAAACTAGGACTTGACCTTCTTCTATTTTAGGCTGTAGAAGATCTAGCTTTTACAGAACTCAGGCAGGTAGGGGTTAAATATGGGACTGTTAGGATTTTTCTGATGATCCTGGTATCGACTGGAAACGTCTTCTCCTGCGAGATATGAAACATCAGGTCGTAAAACTTGGACAAAGAGGAGAAAGTGCACAATCAATGACTAAATTTTTACATATGAAACCGGAGGAAACTGCAGAAACAGTGACTATTTCCACCAGGGGTGTAAGAAGAGTTCTGCAATATATTGCAATGTTTCATTTCACAAAACTGTATCGATACAAAAACTACTGTATCAATATTTTAGGTATTTATTCAAATGCAGATATGGTGGAGGTTCATTTTTGTTTTTTGTTCTTAGCTTACTGGCCGATAGGCTGTAAGCTAATGTCGTCATGCGGCCTCCGGTGGTGGCGTCTGTAGTCCATTACAAAAATTTCAATCGTCTTCTTCTCTGAAACTACAATTCCGATTGAGTTCAAACTTGGTATACAGCTTCTTTATGATGATGTCAACAAAAGTTAGTGAAATTATTTGGATCCGTATCTGACTCTGGATTTGGTGCAACTTTGAAAAATTTCCCCATTATAAGAGATAGGAAGTGCCGGTAAGCTACAGGGCCATTGGTCCTATTTTTCTTTTTTGTTTAGATTTTATTTACTATTATTTAATGTTATTTTTTTAAATAATGGTTATTTGAAGCATCCTAAAAGCCCTTTTTAGTATCTGAGAGAAAAACACTGATGACTTTAATTCTTTTGTAGTTAATATTTTGCTCCCCTATCTATCTATCTATCTATCTATCTATCTATCTATCTATCTATCTATCTAAACTCATATACACTATTTTTGTTTCAACTTCCAAATGACTTTTTTTTAATCTACATTTAACCTTCCCTAAGTGATTTAATGACATTTATTATATTATCCTCTGTATTTTGCATTTTTCAGTATAAATTACATATTTTCCTTTATTTAATTCACTGATCATGTAGATGTTCACTAAAGCTCAGTGTAAATTCAAAGGAGACGTGACTTTTTCAGTATAATCTCTCATTAACTGAACATAAACCCAGTGTGTCCATCCACTGTCATTGATCCAACACCATGGGTTTTACTGAAGAATCCACGTAGTAGAAGATGACGGTGCTTCCACGGTAACTACGGAGCCTCTGAACGTCCAAATGGGTCATATCTGATGACCATGAAAAGATAAATAACTGTATTTTACACCAATTATTTACATGTATTGATAGGATTAGTGGATCAACAGGGATTAAACAGTTCAGATGGTTCAGGTGGACGGTGGATGTTTTGGGTGTTTGAGGGTTAATCCGTCAGTCCTTCTATGCCCGGGTTAAATCATGACAGACCATTGATGAGTCGACACTAACACTAATGTGTGTTATTTTTTGTGTATTTTACTGTTCATTGTCATGGTTTTTTTGCAGAACAGTACATCCACTGTGTTTAGTTGTGATTATATAAGACAAACACACTGAGTAATTCCTTCATTATTTCTGATCTTTGAGTTTCTTACTGACGTGTATTTTGTCTTTATTTGGTCTGTTTTGTCTCATTCTGACATGTCCTCCTTTAAAACACAAACTCCTCTGTGCATAAGTGGAAGCAACTCAAAGGAAAGTCAGCACTGAAGGATTAATATGAGGCCTGGGCTGCGGTGATGAGTGATTTTTGGGCTTTTCCTTGCCAGATTTTGGAGTCTTGTCACTGCCTGGAGGTGTGTGTGTGTCTGCTGACGTGTTACGCAACACCTCCATGTAACAGTACGTTCCAGTGCTGTCAGTGTTATGAAATAAGATATCAAATGAAATAAGATATAAAAAATTTTATTTAAGGACTTATCTTGACAAATAATAAAAAATAGGACCAACAGCCCTGTAGCTTACCGGCCAAATTAAAAGCTTTGGGAAATGTATCCAGATGCCATTTATTATCACCCAGTTATGTGTATTTATGATATTACAGAAATAGCCCATGTTTTGGTCATATTCCAATCAGATCTGTAAAAAATTCAAATTCCAACTTGATATCATTGATACTTACTGATTTATTGGATCAATCCACTTCCTATCTGCTATAATGGGAACATTTTTCAAAGTTGCACGAAATCCAGAATCAGATCCAGATGGAAATAATTTCAATACCTTGTGTTGACATCATCATAAAGAAGCTGTATACCAAGTTTGAAGTCAATCAGAACTGTAGCTTTGGAGAAAAAGACGATTGAAAGTTTTTCCCCATAAGAGCCCATGTTAAATTTTCTGTAAGTTCCCAGATCCAGAAGAAGATCCTGATCAGCATGTGGACATTATGTTTTGGTCATCTCCCCATCAGGGCTGGACTGTAGAAATTTACACTGGATATCATTTATATTTACTGAGTTATTGCATCCATCCACTTCCTATCTCTTATAATGGGGAAATTTTTCAAAGTGGCACCAAATCGAGAATCAGATCCGGAACCAAATAATTTCTCTAACCTTTTGTTGACATCATAAAGAAACTGTATACCAAGTTTGAAGTCAACTGGAATTGTAGTTTTGGAGAAGAAGACGATTGAAATTTTTGTAACAGATGACAGACGCCGCCGCTGCTGCCGGACACCACATGACGACAATAGCTTACAGCCTGTCGGCCGGTAAGATAAAAATCCAGATGAACAAAACTGTGCGTACGCCCGAATCCAAGCACACTTCCTTTGTACATCCCAATCAGCGTGGAATTGAGTACATATGTTGGAGTACCAGACTCCTCCCTCTCCACGTCCATATTTAAATATGCAAATCAGCATAAACAGGGTCTGCAGGTGGGATTCCCTCTGGGATTCCCCTCTTGCATGATCAGTTGAGGACGTCAAGGTGGACGCGAAGCAGAGGCCAAAATAGGCGGAAGGAGAAAGAGATGAACTCAGCCCGTTTGAGCGGAGTCGCCGCTATTTTGAGTGACACTGGTCTAAAAGGGCTGACTCAGATCACCCCCAAAGTAAATATGTATTTAGTGTTTGTGTAACTCACACATTAGTTCATTCTACGGGTCATACATCAGTCTGATCACAGCCAAACAAGATAAAGGTTCATGTGTAATCACGTCAGAATATCAAAGAGGAAATCCAAGACTGTGACTCATGTTAAATCACTCCATTTATTATTTCCCAAAAGACAATGAGACAGAAGAAGGTCAGATGCAGTCCCAGTCTGTCACAGACCGTGGGATTCCTCTGGTCCAACAGCCAGCTGCTGATGCCCGTCTCCTCACCTGTGCTCACTACAGTCACCAGAGGACATCATGAGGACAATCGGCGGCGTCAGTGAGCGCCTGGACCAACTTATAAATGTCCTCACAGACATTAACATTACATTACATGCATTTATCAACAAGTGAATTCTGTGTCCTCGTCTCTTCATATGGTTGAAATCACATTCTGTCCGGATGGCAGGATCGGCATTGATGGGTCCAGGGTCTGGTTCTGGTGGGGGGGCTGTGCTGCTCTGACAGTAGGATGACGTGCCAGTGCGTTCATTGTTCATCTGTGTATCTCTGGTGTGCACATCAATCGAAGGAATGACCTTTGTCACATTATTAACAGTTTCCCAGTGTCACCTCTAAGTGTCGCCAATGGTTCAAAAGCACTAGAAACGTGCGTACACCAGCTCTGAAGTTGGTACGGAGGACCGCACATTTCCACGGTTATGTCACTCTTTGTACATCTGAACGTGAGCGTGGAAAAGGGCGTACACCACATTTTTGTGCGGGCGCAAGCTTTGTACATGAGGCCCCAGGTCTTTGAGTCTTTTTCCACAGCAGTGCGATACTTTTCTTGGTATTGAACAAACTGAGGAATATTCTCTCATTTTTGCTGAAGTTGTGGTGTGTGTGTGTGTGTGTGTGCGCACTTCATGCTCCTGTAGTTTGTGTAAATGAAGGAATGCCATGCACTTAAGTGTCACATGTGCGACCGCTGACTCACCAGGACGTCGTGGATCAGCGCCTGATAGGTCCAGGTGTGATGGAGGGGCGTGGCCATGTCCACATTACGGTCAGCCAGGACGAACAGAGGCCTCTGGAAACTGAATGAGGCGGGGGAGGAGGAGGAGGAAGAGCGTTATCAGACAGACACCAGAGCGTTCTGGGACATCATCACCTCATTGACGTCTCCTTTACCTGAACTGTCCGGCGGCCATGTTGTCTCCGGTGAACAGGCTGTTCCTGGCATCGCGCAGGTTTTCACGCAGCTTCTTATCCAACTTCTGCACAAAAACACACAAACGCACACAGTGAGAGTTGACAGAGCTGATCAAAGTTATGCTGATGACACACGTCTGCAGACAGATGAGGATCATCTGCTCCTGCGGACACTGAACTGAAACTGGTACTGACTTAAACCGCAGACGCCGTCAAATAAACAGAGGAAGTCACTGACACGTCAGGACACATGACAAACACTGAGCCTCAGATACAGAAAAAGAACCAGTTTAAGCCATAAACATCCATAATCAGACCTTTGATGGTTTAACAGTAGACGTGTTGGGTCCTTCACTCACTAATCTGAAAATCCACTGTGTTTCCATGGCAACAGCCTCAGTGTTTACATGTAGATGGGTTCAGGACAGGTGTTGAACCTTGGATGAAAACTCTGAGGCAGAGTCAGTACTGTACCTCTGATCCATTACAACTTCCTGTTTCAGGCATCACTGAACTTCAGGGTGTTGTCATGGCAACAACTTCCACACCGATACACCTTTAAATGTGTTCAGGTCAGATGTGTAAGTCAGAGTAAAAAAAAACAAGGTGAATCAGGAAAAAAATCCATCAGAGTTAAACTACTTCCTATTTCAATAATCAAGATCAATAATCTAATCTAATCTCATCCATCCATCCATCCATCCAAAACTGTGAAATTTGACACATCACCACGGCAACAACATTCAGGTGGTTTTGTGCAGTATTTTAGTGTCAGAGATGTTTTGTGTTACCTGAATGCAACCTGAAACTGATGGAGGTATAATTGATCTTTGCTATTTTCAACATCTGAATTTAATCAAATCAGTGTAAATATGTCGTTCTAGCTCCTCATATAAAGTGATTCTGTGTTCAAATCTGACCGTAGTTTGCAGTGACATAAAAGTTCCACAAGATGGCAGCATTTTCACAATAAAGGTTACACAGTTTCCGCGTGTTTAGAGAAGAATGGAGCTGGTTTGAAGAGTGTTTTACTGCATAAAAAGGAGAGTTTGTGCTTAAATAAGTCTGTTTCTACTTATACTGATCTGGACAATGAGGACATATGGTCATTTTATTAAGGTCCAGGAGTTAGTCTGGTCCCTGGAGGCTGCTTCTCCATCATCTACTTCAGGTTTTTACTTTCACCATCACACAGTGCCTCCAGACTCTGTGTTTCCTCTGTTCATCAGCTCCTGTAGACGTCATAACTTCTCTCTTTTTGAGGTTTTCGTCAATAAAACAAAACAAAACAAGAATGAAGAACTCACTGTCACTGACATTTTTGGACATTACCAGGTCAGTTCTGGTTGAGTTGGTGGATTTTCAGGAACCGACACTAAACTTGTGCTAAACTTGTGTTTTTATGAATGTTTGGTCTGATCTGGACTCCTTCGGTTGAAGACATGATGGTGCAGGTTTATGATAAACACATGTTCTATAAGGACTTGGTTCTGGGTGAATTCTGCTGCTTTAAACCAGTCTAAACCCCAGAAACAGTTCTAGTTTTAGTATGTTAACGACTATTTAATACCTTTTGATCTACTAACCCTATCAATACATGGAAATAACTGGTGTAAAACACAGTTCTTCATCTTTTCATGGTCATCAGATATGACCATATTTGGATGTTCAGAGGCTCCGTAGTTACCGTGGAAACACCGCCATCTTCTACAATATTTGAATTTTGGACTTTCTTTTATATAATCCTTTTGTTGTTTGGTTTTAATGCATATTTGAAATAAATAAACAAATAAACAAACATTGATTCACCAGTAAAACCCATGGAGTTGAATCAGTGACAGTGGATGGACACACTGGGTTTATGTTCAGTTAATGAGAGATTTTGCTGAAAAAGTCAGTTTATCGTCAGTTTTCTCTGTTTTGATAAAATAACCTTTGAATTTACTCTGAGCTTTAATGAACATCTACAAGATCAGTAAATTAAATACAGGAAAATACATGATTTACACTGAAAAATGCAACATATAGAGGATAATAGCATAATAAATGGTGATAACTCACTTAAGACAACTTAAAGAGAGAGAAAAAAATCATTTGGGAACTGCCACAAAAAGACCCTGGGTCTTTGTGTTAAATCTAAACTGAGAGTTCTTGAGGCCGACTTCATAACTTGCACTTGTTTTACTTAATCTGCTCATAAATGTTACTATTACTAATTGTTTATTGTTAAATGTGTGTGTTATTTGTGTTTTAACGGTGTAATCTTGTAGCTGTGTGTTGTATTTGCTGCTGCCTATCTTGGCCAGGACTCCTTTACTTAAGATCAGTGAATTAAATAAAGAGAAATACATGATTTACACTGAAAAATGCAACATTTAGAGGATAATAGTATAATAAATGGTGATTAATCACTTAGTAAAAGTTAAATGTAGAGAAAAACATTTGGAAGTCCCTACAAAAATAGTTCTAGATGTTTAAGGGTTAATTAATGTATTTACAAAGTTTTAACTGAACTTTGAGTTATTTACTAATTCTTGAGAAACTCATTATATTTGGACATTTTTTCCATTTTACCACAAAGGAAAAACTATTTTACATTTCGACTTTCCCCTGAATATTCTAAATGAACTGTGTGACTTTTGTTCTGAAGCTCAATTTTGGCAGATTATACTTAAAATCATGTCTTTATGTCTAACATTTGGCTTTAATGTCATTACTTTATTGAACATAGATGTACTTCAGCCTTTTTACTTCGTTGAAAAAGTCACTTTTTCTTCAGTTTTCTCTGTTTTGATTCAACTCTACAACTCTGAGCTTTAATGAACATCTACATGATCAGTGAATTAAATATAGAAAAACACATGATTTACACTGAAAAATGTGAAAATACAGAAGATAATATTAGAATAAATGTTGAAAGAAAGGTTAAATGTGGATGTTGCCATAGAAACAGGTCTTAGAGACATTAAACCCACTGATCTCAGGTTTCTATCTGAGTGATGAAGTCATTGAACTCACCACGGCGACCATCTCTGCAGCGTTTCCACGGGGACAGCGGATGATGGGCACCGCCCCTGGACGTCAGAAGGACAACGGGTCACACAGCTGAACGTGAACGTCTGGAACCTGACGAACATCTGAGCGACTGAACTCACCCAAAGTGACGAAGAAACAGAACAGACTGTCCACGATGGTGTCCATGATGGCCTCCATGTCCGTGTCCTGGATGTCCGCTCTGTTGATGGCTGACGGGACAGACGCACAGGTCAAGAGGTCAACGGAGGGGGCAACAGGCCAACAGGACAACGCAGAGGTCAACGCAAAAGTCAATAGGTTAACGCAGAGGTCAACACAGAGGTCAACAGGTCAACACAGAGGTCAACACAGAGGTCAACAGGTCAACGCAGAGGTCAACAGGTCAATGCAGAGATCAACACAGAGGTCAACAGGTCAATGCAGAGGTCAACGCAGAGGTCAACAGGACAACACAGAGGTCAACAGGACAACATAGAGGTCAACAGGTCAGCGCAGAGGTCAACAGGTCAACACAGAGATCAACACAGAGGTCAACACAGAGGTCAACAGGTCAACCCAGAGGTCAACCCAGAGGTCAACAGGACAACGCAGAGGTCAACACAGAGATCAACACAGAGGTCAACAGGACAACACAGGTCAACAGGATAACAGAGCGGTCAACAGGACAACACAGATGTCAACAGGTCATCAGTGTATGTATCTGTATGTGTGTGTTTGCATGTTTGTGTGTGTGTGTGTGTGTGTATGTGTGTGTCTGCGTGTGTGTATGTGTGTGTGTGTGTGTGTGTGTGTGTGTTACCATGGTAGGAGATGAGCTCTTTGTTCTGGTGACACAGGATGAACATGTCGTCTTCCAGGGTGATGAAGTTCAGGTACTGGTCGTAAACCTAAGGACAGAGGTCAGAGGTCAAAGGTTACATCATGTGTCATCATGCGCCTGGTAAGGAGCCCAACGATGGGTGTGATGCGGCGGTAACCATGGTAACCTTGGTGACTTGGCTGACAGCATTCGCAGCCAGGGCAGCGCTGGCGATGTCCTCCAGTTTACTGCGACTGATGGCGGAGATGAAGTTGAGGTAGTAGGACTCATACAGCTGGTTCCTCAGGTCCTGGAGGATGGAGACAGCAGTCACATGACTTCTGTGTGTGTGTGTGTGTGTGTGTGTGTGTGTGTGTGTGTGTGTGTGTGTGTGTGTGTGTGTGTGTGTGTACCTGACATATCCTGTCGATGTTCTCCTCTGTGGGCATGACGAAGTAAACGGCAGGAACATCAGGGATCGGGTCACGGTCCGAGTGAAGCAAACTGAAACACACACACAAACAAACAAACAAACTGAAACACACAAACAAAAACAAACTGAAACACACGCACACAAACTACTGAAACACACAAACAAACTACTGAAACACACGCACACAAACTACTGAAACACACAAACAAACTACTGAAACACACGCACACAAACTACTGAAACACACAAACAAACTGAAACACAAACAAACTGAAACACACACACAAACTGAAACACACAAACAAACAAACTGAAACACACACACACAAACAAACAAACAGAAACACAAACAAACTGAAACACACACACAAACTGAAACACACAAACAAAAACAAACTGAAACACACAAACAAACAAACTGAAACACACACACACAAACAAACAAACAAACAGAAACACAAACAAACTGAAACACACACACACACAAACAAACTGAAACACACACACACAAACAAACAAACAGAAACACAAACAAACTGAAACACACACAAACAAACTGAAACACAAACAAACAAACAAACAGAAACACAAACAAACAAACACACACACACACAAACAGAAACACACACACACAAACTTATGTCCTGTCTTGTGTCTCTTATGTGTCTCATGGTGTCTCTTATGTCCTGTCTTATATCTCATGGTGTCTCTTATGTCCTGTCTTATATCTCATGGTGTCTCTTATGTCCTGTCTTATATCTCATGGTGTCTCTTATGTCCTGTCTTGTGTCTCATGGTGTCTCTTATGTCCTGTCTTATATCTCATGGTGTCTCTTATGTCCTGTCTTATATCTCATGGTGTCTCTTATGTCCTGTCTTGTGTCTCATGGTGTCTCTTATGTCCTGTCTTATATCTCATGGTGTCTCTTATGTCCTGTCTTATATCTCATGGTGTCTCTTATGTCCTGTCTTGTGTCTCATGGTGTCTCTTATGTCCTGTCTTATATCTCATGGTGTCTCTTATGTCCTGTCTCATATCTCATGGTGTCTCTTAGGTCCTGTCTTATATCTCATGGTGTCTCTTATGTCCTGTCTTGTGTCTCACGGTGTCTCTTCTGGTGTCTTACAGGTGCAGTGTGATGCCCATGTCCCTCAGTTCTTTGACGGACAGCAGAGGAGAGATGATGTCCTGTCCAAACCTGTCATAGATCAGCACCTGGAAACACAGACAGGTCAAAGGTCACATGGCTCAGGGCCAGACGGTGATGAGCTCATGACTCAAAGACGACAAACGCTGCAGGAAATCATGAAAAGGACACAGATGTCTCCAAAGACCAGGGACAGTTTAATCCTGGAGCCAAACGCTGTGATACAGATGATTAAATTAATCTTCTGGTATCTGGTTGCATGATTTTCTAAATTCTGACCCATCCACTAAAATCAACACATTGTAACTAATGTTAAATTCCTACACCAGTGGTTCCAACTTTATTTTATTTGTGACTCCATTTTAACATCACAAATTTTTGGCAACCCCAGATATTGAAAACGGAGACCTTTTCTTAAGCTAAAATTAATTTGTTTTTGATCCTGTAATAGTTTTCTATACTCTGTTTCAAATCCAGGTTAATTTCAGAGGACATTTAGTCTATATAATGTATATTATTGTGGATGGAGGCAGTAAAGCCAGGTGTAGATTACTGCACAAAGGGAGAATTGGATTTTCCTTGGTCAGGATATGTACAGTCAGTCAAGCTTAAATTTACAAGGCTGACAATTAATACTGAACAAACAAGAACTCAAACTACGAATTATGGAAGAGCTGCAGCATCTGAAACTGACCACAATTAACATTTGACAGAAACAGTACCACAGTGCTTCAGTTTCAGCTTCATAGTTTGTCATGTCTTTTATGGATTGGGACCGTCTCTGTCAACTCACCATATATCTTTTATTAGTAACTTTTTATTTTTAATTTCATAAATTACTAGAAATTCCAGGTGACCCGACTTGGGGTCCCGACCCCAAGGTTGAAAAACACTGTCCTACACTAACACCCTTGTACCAAGTGAGTACAAAATGTGCATTGACACATTATAGCATTTAACATTTGACCTAGAACAAAAAAATAATAATAATGAATAATAATCAATGTGGATGTTAATTATTGACATATGACACGATAAAATAAAATAAAATAAAAAAAATACTGATCAACTTTTTTATGTAGGATACTGGAAAAATGTTTGTGTTTTTTGCATCAAAAAGTATGGTTTGTTTACGTCACAAACATGGCATTTATGGCTCAAGTTGGTGAAATACAAAAAAAGTTAAAAACAATTTAAAAAGAAAAAAAAAAAAAAAAAAAGGACATTACTACTGCACTGAGCATATTACGCCTCTTTGGTGATTAGAAGGACCTCTCTGATACCGAAGAGTTAATGAGTGTCTCAGTACCAGTCTGTTAATGTGAGTCAAAGGGCTGAAGGTTCATCTTATGTCTTTTACAGTAAAACTGATAAACTGAAGAGTCTACTGAAGTGTCCAAGTCCTGGTGTGTCCAAACACTGGAAAAGCACTTCGATCATTTCCAGTGAAATACAAGTGTTTGAAGCTCAACTGTAATTGATGTCATTTAATAAACTGTAGTTAGTTTGGGTCCGTTACCTTCCACACCGGTTCTGCCGCCGTGTTGTTCAGAGGAGGAGCATTAAAATTCAGCATTCGCTTCAGAGCCACTGAAGGAAAAAAACAACAATAAGAGTCAAAAATAAGAGTAAAAAAAGTAACAGTCAAAAATAAAAGTCAAGAAGAAGAAGAAGAGTCAAAAATAAGTCTACAACACAGAGGTTGAGTCTACAACCGTTCAGATGCAGATTCAACATCACAATCCATTTCTGAATAAAAAGACAAACATTTACTTTGCAAATCTGAACAGCATCATCCAGCTCTCAAATGAAAATGCAAATACATTTAAGTAAATAACAGAAACTAATAAACAAGTACAAATTATGATGGAAAGTGATTAAATAACCACAATTTAGGAAAATATATTTTCAAGTTGTTGACAAAACAGATTAAGACAAAAAAATACCAAAATTAAAAGACATTTAAATCTGAACTGAACTGCTCCACATACATGATCTACTAGGAAAAAGAAAAGAACATTGTCACATCTAATTTGTATGTGACAGAAAATGACCAACGAACTAATAATTTATTCTTTAACTCATTTGTTCTCAAATAAACAAGACATCAAATAAATTCAAACAGATGCAGAGAGAAACCCAACAATGTTTCCACCCGAGTCAGAATGAAGAGAATTTACAGAAACAAAACCAGACGAGTCCAGTTTCTGTTAAAGGAGATGATTTAATGACAGAAATGAGAACACATTAAACACTGACTAGACTGTTGTATGTATGACAGACCACTGTTGAACAGAAAACAGCCAAACAAACACCAGGATTATAAAATACATACAAACATAATTATCTTAAATGTATTAATCTAGATGGATTTTATAGAATACAAAAAGGTGAAAAGAAATAAACAACACATTTTCATCAGGTTTATGTCACAATTTTTAATATTTAATTAATAATTGACATGTTGAAAGTGAAACTATACTTTAAGAGATGAAGGATGATTATGACTGTTCATTTTTACCTTTAATTTACCAAAAATATGTTAAAATGGGGGAGAAATAACAGTATTACATATCATAATGTTAGTGTTAAATGTTGAATATTTTTGACAAATTAGTCAGACATTAGTACAAACAAATCTCTGTTTCATCAACTACTGGATTAATAAAAGAATGGATGGAAAAATAATCACCTATAAGAGGGAAGCATGGACACAGACAGTAAAACCATAATGAACTGGTAGTTTCATTTCAACATTAAAGTTCTCATATGGAAAATAAAATTAATGACTCCAGCCATAAAGTTTCTCATAATACATGTGCAAACTCTGACTAGTTTTAGGTTTAACTGGATTTACTCTGAGACTCCTGACATTTTCTGGTTGTTTCCATCAGTTTGTTTTAGTTTCTGTTTGTGAAATAACTCTAATATTTCATGTTTTAATAGACTCGGTGTTTGTTCCACGTTAGCAGCCGGTTAGCTTCAGCAGCTAACTGACCCAGGTGGACGGTACCAGCCCGGTTAGTTTAATTAGGGGTTACCCGGCCTGGTTAGCCTTCGGTGGACTGGTTAACCGTCCGGTGAACGGTTATTCTGGTTAACTAGAGGAGCGGTTGGGTTTATTTGTCGGATAATCGCCAGGACCATCCGCTAGCTTCAGCTGTCAGTCCGCTGTCAGTGACCTAACAGCCCGTGGTTGAGCCCCACCGTCAGGCCCGGAGCCGGTTCACCCGTCCGCGGCCCGGTACCGCCTCCGCTTACCGCTGGAACCCCCGGTAAAGGCGTAAAGAGGAGTTTTGCTCACCTGTCTGCTTCTCCCGGGCGGACGCCGCCATGTTGGATGTTGTTGGTGGTGACGGAGCGTCTGATGACGTGGCAGCTGCCGGACGTTACGCTGCGTTCAGGTGTCACAGTGAGAACAGGAATCTAGAATAGCGAGAATAACACTCCCTCCAACTTTATTCGTCTCGATTTTGTGACGTGGAAGAAATATGGAACTTTTGTCATTTTGTCCTGAAACTGCTCTACACTTATTTTTTCTGTGTAAACACTCTTCCAATTTCTGGTCCGAAATTGAAAAATATATCATATCTAAAAGTAATGAAAAGATAACTATAACATCTCAAAATGTAATTACATATTTTAAACATGACATTCACAATTTAGAATTTGTTGTAAATTTGATCATTTTATTTGGAAAATTTCATATACATAAAAATAAATATATCAAAACACACCCAAATTTTAAAATCTTCCCATTGGAATTTGAAAAAATATATTAAATCTTTAGAGGTTATCTAAAACAAAAAAAAGCTCTAACACCCTTCTTTAATTCTTTAATATAGACTGAACTCTATGTTGCATTTATTTATTTATTTTTGTTAGATTTGTCATTTTTATTTATTTTTTATACTATTATTTGTCTATTATGCTTTGTGTCTCCAAATGCATTATTTTCTTAAACTTAAAAAAAAAAAACCAGCAACAATAACACAGTCACCTTACATGTAACATTAGTCAAAATGGACATAGAATGAATAAAAGGGGGAAAAAATGATCAAAAATGAACAAGTGTACAAAATACATTTAGAGATTAAAATTAACTTGTTTGTACATACATTTTTTTTATATCTATACTTATAGGCCTATTTATAGTTGTCTTTTTTTCTATTTTATTAATGACTGCACATATAGAAATATATTTCACTGTGCATTGTACTATGTATAATTGTGCACAGGACGAATGAACCTTCTAAAACATCATATCTTAAATGAACACAATATTCAAATGTACGCAGTAAAATATAATAAAACTGAAACACACTTTAAAAAACTAATATAATCAACTAAATTAG
Source organism: Sphaeramia orbicularis (assembly GCF_902148855.1). NCBI lineage: Eukaryota > Metazoa > Chordata > Actinopteri > Kurtiformes > Apogonidae > Sphaeramia > Sphaeramia orbicularis. The sequence goes on along the minus strand of NC_043978.1, from coordinate 8,269,528 downwards.
CATTAAGCTACCAGTTTTAACCTTATTAATGAAAAAAAGCTTCTAACATTACTGGAAAGCGTAGGTTTAAAGTAATATTTTGATTACTTTTTAATTCTACTTTCCAGTATAAAGCATTTCTCATTAATCAAATGGTCAAATGTGACCTGGCAGTGACAAAGTGATTAAATTAATTCCATCACTTATTCCTGCTTTAAATTATTCATCTCACAGTGCTTCACAAATAAAATTTAAAACACCAATGATGACTAAATACATAACCCTGATCTCACAATAAGATGGTTTCCTTCTTTTCTCGGTGAATGACCTGGACATCCAAGGCACATATCTGCAATTCAAGGTCAAAATAAACATTTAAATGACAAGTTTGATATTCAGGGTGAATATTCAATATAAATATGTCATAAAAGAAACTAAATAACTAACAAAAACCTACAGACAAAAGCAGAAAACTCATCATCACTATCAAACCTTAAGTTGAACTTCCCATTCTCCCAACAGGACATGAACGCAGCATTATCTGCCCATCAAAGATCTGACAGTGATGAAGAGGTCTCACTCTGTTTATGTTTTCAGCACCACAGAGGAAGCGCAGCAGAGGTGTCACTCTGATGTTTTATTAATGTCTGAATGTGACCTTTTTTTTATTTATTTAACTCAACTTTTCTTTTGTTTAGAAACACATTTCATTCATTAAAGAACGAAAACAGAAGACACCATATCTTATAATCCAGTAAGGACAGTGTACACTGAGCCTAAACGCTGTCGGAATCCATTAAAAACAGATTTATACGTTTTTAAGTTGTTTTTTTTTTTAGAAATACATGCAGTGAAATCCATTAAAAATGAGATCCTGTGTCATAATAATGTCTCATACAATTGCTTTTAATTACTTGTGTAACTGAGGCTATATACATGTTTGACGAGTAGATTACAGGTTTTCCCCAAACCTTTTTATTGAGTTTTGCATCTATTTTATATCAATATTTTCATGTAAAAACAGTCTATGTAAAATCCCAAGTATTTTCCTTGTAGGTATAAAATGAGGTGTCTTTACAATGACTTTCTAGACCTTTAAATAAATCCATAATTCTGAAAACAAACAAGTTCTTCATTATTGATCAGACTGTTTTTTTTGACATGAAAACATCCATAAATGTGTGTTCTCTGGTCATGCACCATGTTTTCTGTAATAAAAATCTGACAAAACAATGTGTTTCTCATTAGAAAATAACAGCAAATGAATTTAAAGGAATAAACAGTCGTCTCCAAAAAAAAAAGGGTTACTAAAATCACAAGGATGGAAATGGAAATGAAGACTCGAAGGCAATAAAGTTTGTCACAGATGATCGACGAGGAGGAAAAACAAACATGAAAAACAACAGAAGGAAATAAACCAAACTGTTCATGATCACAGAAAAACTTCAGCAACGAATCAAGATTAAAAGATAAAAAAGTCTATGTACAACACAAAAACCATAAAAACACATACGAGACGCTGCTTTAGAATCCCAACAACAGGAGGCTTTACAAGATACAGATACAGACAAACGTATCAGTAACATCATCCAAAACAGTTCAAAGTTTGACTGGTGTGTTCGTGTGCGTCACTGAGTCTGTTGTCGACAGATGTTTATCAACCTGTTTCTGTTCTTGGAGATCTGATTCTGAAATGGACAAACTCACTGAAACGCATGAACTGAGCCTTAACTGCCACTGATGACATGATTCAGACGTGCCCTCTGCAACCTCTGGAGGTCTGGGTCTGGTCCTGTTTGGACCCAGGTCCCGGTCTAGATGCGTGGCGGGTGGAGGTGGGTGTGGTGGCTGATGGCCTGCTCCATGGAGCTCTTAAAGGCCTGGTAGGAGGAGGTGACGGGCAGCAGGAGGCGCCGACAGCCGGGGTCGCTCTGAGGGAACAGGCCCGCGTCCACTCCGCCTCCTGCCCCGCCTCCTGCTCGTCTTCGCTGTCCTCGCCGTCCTCGCTCCGCCTTCTTGCTGTCTCCTGGGGGGTGGAGGAAGGAGATGGAGGGAGGGGGGAGGAGTCCAGCCGACGTCAGCTGATCAGCACCGGTGGAGAAACGAAGGACGTCCTGGAGGGAAACGGAACTCTGTCCAACTGAGGAGACGCAATAGGAGGCAGAGGACAGACGTTTTTAAGACGGAATCCTCAATAAAAAGTCAAATTCAAAAAAGTATGACCGAAAACAATATAGTGAATAATCAATAATAATAATTATCTTAGCTTATCTTCTGATAGGGTTTTCCCTGTTGTTGAACTCTGGACAAAGACACGTCAAATAAATCTGTTCATTAATGACGTTGGAACTCCACCCTTTCCTCAGTCGACTAAACTGGTCTATTAAACTGGTTCAACTCTTCCATTTCCTCCTTTGTTCTTCCTACCGGTGTCGGTTTTCGGTGTCGTCTCTTTACCTTCACACTCTGACAGGAAGTCCTTCCAGAAGCCCACCACGGCCGTCTCTCTGCTCAGCCGCTCGGCATGCTGGGAGGAGAACCTGGCGCTGAACAGCTGGTTGAGCGTCTGGGCTGTGAGCGGCTCGGACGCATCGCAGAAGACGGAGCAGAAGAGGGACGGGAAGACCTGGACCTGGACCAGACACATGGAGACAGGGTTTAGTCCAGGTCCTGGTGTTAAAGGAACCGGATTCTGGACTTTAGTCACTGGTGACGAATCAACTTTAAAGGAAGGGAGGGGTCTGATGGTCAGTGTGTCAGATTAGACCATGGGTGTCAAACTCATTTTAGTTCAGTTCCACATTCGGCCAAATTTGGTCTGAAGTGGGCCAGACCAGTAAGATAATAATGTAATAATGTATAAATAATGTCAACTCCAAACTTTCCATACATGATGAAAATGTTTACATCTACAAACTATCCTCTAAAACAATGGGAATAACATGAAGAACCTAAATTTCTTAGGAAAAATAAGTGCAGTTTTAACAATATTACACTTCAGTTCATCATTTACACATAATTACAAGTTACAGATCACAGTGGATCTACAAATACACAAAACATTTAATAACAGGCAGAATATTGGTAAAATTACACTTCTCTTAAGGCATTTCAGGTTATTCTTATTATTTTATTATTTTTTGTGAAATGATGGTTTGTTTTACAGGAAAATTACACGAAAATGTTTACATTTACAGAGAGAAAAATTTGGAGTTGTGAGTATTTCTAGGTTATTATGATAGTATTGTGCTAACTAACCCACTTGAGGTTGAATTGGACTGTATGTGGAACCTCAACTAAATTGGTTGTTAATATCGTAATTTTTGCATTTCACAAATTCATTCCACAGGCCGGATTGGAGCCTATGGCGGGCCACATTTGGCTCCCGGGCCGCATGTTTGAGACCCCTGGATTAGACAGATGTGGACAGGAGCGGACAGACACCAGTGATTTTATCTCAGATCTACAGTCGAATAAACTCAGACTGTGTCCACGTCACCTTTAGGTTCAGAACGTTTTCAGCCACCGTCGCTACTAATCAACTTACACTGAGCAGTAGCAATCACACTGTTTAATTCCAAAGAATTATAATTACACACTATATTTGTGTACACTTATTTATGCATATTTCTTTTAATGATCATATTGATAATATTTCTCTCGTACATATTGTACAAATTATTGTTCTACTTTAGTTTTATATATATGTATGTATGTATGTATGTATGTTTGTGTGTTTGTATGTATGTATGTATGTATTAGGGGTGTTAGAAAATATCGGTTCTGCAATATATTGCGATATTTCATTTCACAATACTGTATCGATATTAAAAGTACTGTATCGATATTTTTAGGTATTTATTCAAATGCAGATATGGCAGAGGTTCATTTTGGTTTTTCTTCATTGTTTATATTTTATTTATTATTATTTAACACTGTTTTATTAAATAATTGTTATTTGAATCATCCTAAAAGCACTTTTTACTATCTGAGAGGCAGATGGTAGTTCCTTAGATGGGATCGCACAAAAATACTGTTCTGATGTTAGTTCTGAACGAATAGAATATGAACATTTGAACAGGATCTTAAACTGTAATGTCTGTAAAACAGAATTTCAGTTTGAACACAGGAACATTTAGTCATACAGCATTAGATCCTGTTGTGATAAAAATAAAAATGTGTGCAGTATTTGTGAATATTTCTGGTGTAATTCAGTTCTTCCAAAACATAATCATTTTAAAAAAGAAAAAAACAAAAAATTGCCTTTTTAACAGTATTATGATATATCATGATATATCGTATCGTGATCCTAGTATTGTGATTTGTATCGTATCGCCAGATTCTTACCAATACACAGCCCTAGTATGTTTATATAAAAGGGAATAACATGAACAACTGTGTTCAACCTGAAATAAGTTGAAGAAGTTAAGTTAAAAATAAGTTGAAAAATCAGTGCAACTGTCCCAATATTCTGCCCGTTATTAAATGTTTGGTGTGTTTGTAGATCCACTGTGATCTGTCCGTTATAATGCACATGTGGCAATGATAAACTGAGGCAGAATACTGTTAAAATTGCACTCATGATTGTTCATGTTATTCACATTTTTTAAATATATATTTGGCCTTTTTGTAGTATTGATCGTTTCTTTCCTGCTACTTTTTATTCTACCTGAATAGAGCAGCTGTAACACACAATACTTTCCCCTGCGATTAATAAAGTATTCACATTCTGATTGTCTGAAGTTTCCATTTGCTTCGGTCAAATGCACCTAGACCCAGTTTTTCACCAGTCTTTCCATCATGTTTCCGCTGTTTCCTACATTAACCACTGGATTTTGACGTGAACTCACCTGATCGAAGACGCCCAGAGTCTGCAGACCTTCACCAAACCTGGAGGATAAAAAAACAACTGTGTTTTCTCTTATTCACGCCTCACTTTTATACTTTTAATATCATCATTTGTGTCCCGTCGCCTCCTCTCAATAATTTAACCACAGCCGTCGTCATGGTTACGGAGCCCCTCCCAGTTTCATCGGTGAATCTGTGCGGAATTAGCGTGGACTCACCTCTGCAGAGGCAGCTGCATCCTGGTGATCATGGTGAAGCTCACCAGATCCTCCACCAGAGCGTCCCTGTCCTCCAGGCTGCTGATTGGCCGGTTACAGCCCGCCAGCGCCAGGTACTCCCAGCTGTCGTCCAGCGCCTCCTGTAGGTCGACAAGAGACTGCACCTCCGAGATCTGAAAGCAGAGGATCGGTCACTGAGCCCGTTTACCATTAAAATCTGATAAGTGTAATAATCAGATCTGATGTGTTCACATGGACGATACGATAACCCATGAACCCTGGTTTAGACGTTTCAGCCCATTATCGAACTGTGAAAGGTCAAATCAAAGGTCTGCTTATTGTCTTCAGATTATGTGCGTTTTTTTTTCATTATTTAACTCAGTTTTTGTTTTTTCATGTTTTCATTATTACCTCCGCCAAGGAGATTATGTTTTTGCCGGTGTTGGTTTGTTTGTCTGTCTGTCTGTCTGTGTGCAAGATAAATGAAAAAGTTATGAATGGATTTGGATGAAAATTTCAGGAAATGTTGATACTGGCACAAGGAACAAATGATTGGTGGTGATCGGGGGGGCACTAATCTGCCTTGGTGGAGGTCTGCACTCTCCAAGTGCTTTTCTTATTTTACTCAGTTTTTAGCTTACCGGCCGACAGGCCATAAGCTATTGTCGTCATACAGCGTCCGGCGTCGTTGACGTCTGTCGTCCGTCACAAAAATTTCAATCGTCTTCTTCTCTGAAACTACAATTCCGATTGACTTCAAACTTGGTATACAGCTTCTTTATGATGTCAACAAAAGTTAGTGAAATTATTTGGATCTGGATCTGATTCTGGATTTGGTGCGACTTTGAAAAATTTCCCCATTATAAGAGATAGGAAGTGGATGGATGCAATAACTCAGTAAATATAAATGATATCCAGTGTAAATTTCTACAGTCCAGCCCTGATGGGGAGATGACCAAAACATAATGTCCACATGCTGATCAGGATCTTCTTCTGGATCCGGGAACTTACGGAAAATTTCACATGGGCTCTTATGGGGAAAAAATTTCAATCGTCTTCTTCTCCCAAACTCCAGTTCTGATTGACTTCAAACTTGGTATACAGCTTCTTTATGATGATGTCAACACAAGGTATTTAAATTATTTCGATCCAGATCTGATTCTGGATTTGGTGCAACTTTGAAAAATGTTCCCATTATAAGAGATAGGAAGTGGATTGATCCAATAAATCAGTAAGTATCAATGATATCAAATTGGAATTGGAATTTTTTACAGATCTGATTGGAATATGACCAAAACATGGGCTATTTCTGTAATAGAATAAATACACAGAACTGGGTGATAATAAATGACATCTGGATACATTTCCCAAAGCTTTTCATTTGGCCGGTAAACTATAGGGCCATTGGTCCTATTTTTCATTATTTAACTCAGTTTTTATTTGTTTTTTTTAATTTTTTCATTATTTTACTCAGTTTTTGTTTTGTTTTTTTCACTTTTTCATTATTTTACTCAGTTTTTGTTCAGTCTTGTTCATTTTTTCATTATTTTACCGTTTTGTTTTTTTTTTTCATTTATTCGTTATTTTACTCAGTTTTTGTTCAGTTTTGTTAATTTTTTTCATTAACTGTTTTTTAATTTTTTCATTATTTTACTCAGTTTTTGTTCTTTTTTCATGTTTTCATTATTTTACACAGTTTTTGTTTTTTAAAATTAATTCACTCAACTTTTGTTTGGTTTTGTTCAGTTTTTCATTACTTGACAAAATTTTGTCTCGTGATGACAGAATCAAACTTCCTGTTATTTTCTTCTACATCACTTCTGTTTTCTATGATTTAATAGTTTTTCCACATGTTCAGATGTAACAGAACTAAATAAATCAGATTAATTTGTAGACATTCATGAAGAATTAGGAGTACTGGGGACAAATTGAAGTGTGTTAATCTGATTAATTATAATCAGATTACTGCTGTTATCTGATAAAACAGATCTGATTATACTGTTTATATGATCAATAATGATCAGATACTGGTCAGAATATTAGTGTGGATGGAAACAGGGCCAGTGAAGAGGAGTCAGAGTCCAGATACTGGTGCACAAGTAGAAGAAATGGTTCTGTTCCAGGATCTGAAACATCCTTAAAGTGGAAAAGTCAGACAAACTGAACCTCACAGTTATGACAGGATTAATTATTGTAACTTTAAATCAAATCAGAAACAACAAACCGAACATAACGGACATTTGCATCAATTCTGTTGCCGGTTTCCTGTCGTGGGGTCAGGGGTCGTACTCACCCTGCAGACTTGGTGTGTGAAGTGCGTGCCGGGGGTCATGTGTTTGGCAGTGAGCGCTCTGTTCGGGGGGAAGTTAAACAGACACTGAAAGAGGCCACGAGAGAAAAATCCGACCGGTAAACCTCCGTGAACCAGACACAGAGCCAGGAGGCACCCCACGTCGTAGTACAGGTCATCCTTCAGAGCTGACACAAAACAATCAATAAACAATAATCAGTAATCAGCCCCAGGCAGCGACACGGAGCCTAAACATTAGAAATCCATCAGTGAGTGAACAGATCCTGTACCCTGGTAGTCCAGAGCCAGGTTTTTGGACCCGTCCGGTCCCTCAAACACCGGTGAGTCCTGGATCTGCTGCAGCAGAAGCTGGAAGAAGTACTGCCTGGCCACGTCGCTGTCCCTGAGGCTGCTGGGAAACGGAGTCAGCTGCACGTCTTTGAACCTGCACGCAGAAATTTTTAGTTGAGTTTATTTCATTCATGAGATAAAAGAAAGACAAAGAAAAAAGAAAATCTACTTTTTCATGTCAGTGAAATGACCACATGATGAATGAATGGTAGCAGAGACAAGAACAATCAGATATTTTCTGCCTCTTTAATAAAATATTTGTGCGTTTACTGTAATTTCAAACACACACGTCAAATCAGCTGCTTAATACAATATGTGTCATCACTTATGGCTGTAGTTTATCATTTACAATTTCACAACACTGAAGGCATCATTTCCTTCAATGTCGTCTCCAGACCACCCTGTCACATAATTTAATATAATAGACTTTAGCATAAATGAATATACTAGACCTGGGCTGTCAAAGTCCTTTTAATTCAGCTTCCACATTCAGCCCAATCTGATGTCAAATGTGTCAGACCAGGAAAATAATATTAGCATATTAACAAATAAATATTACCTGTTTTAGAGTGAAAAACAAGGAAAATTACATTATGAAAATGTGAATAACCTGACCTACCATGTACACTTCTGAAATTTCTTCAGAAAAATAAGTGCAATTTCAACAATATTATGTCTCAGTTTATTAATAACACAACTTACAGATCACAGTGGATCTACAGATACACTAAATATTTCGTAACAGGCAGAATATTGGTCCAATTACACTGACTTTTCTTTAGAAATTTCAGGTTGTTCATATTTGTTCAAGTTATTCACCTTTTTTTTGTGTAAAATGTAAATATTTTTAAAATGTAATTTTCCTTTTTTTCACATTAAACCAAGTAAAAAGTTTGTGTTTGTCATTATTTAGGGGTTATTACACTACTATGTTACTTGATATCCCATCAAACCCCTGACCTAAAATGAGTTCGACACCCTTGATGTTTAATGTTGTTATTGTCATTTTTTGCCCACATTCATCTTGCGGGCCGGACTGGACCAAAGGGGGAGGGGGGCTGGCTTTAGCTCACAGGCTGTATGTTTGACACCCCTGTTCAAGACTCTGACCTACATTCTTTCATTTCTTTGTTGAAGTTGTTCCATAAATGGTCTCCTTATACTTCACTCTGGTTCAGAATCTGTTTTTTTATAGACCTGTTCCTTTTAGGTTGTAGTGTGAAACTCTTACTCAGACCTCGTCAGAGGATGTGGATCAGGTTGTGGTTCTGGTTCAGGCTGACCACTGACCTGACTGACAGAGTGTGGGTGGGGTCGAAGTCCGTCCTCCTGACCAGGTCCAGACTGGCCGTCAGAACCTTGTCCACCCTCGCCTCCACCTGGACACTGAGGGGGCGGAGCTGAGGGACCAGAGCCTTCAGGAGGTCCTGTGGGGATCCGGATCCGATGGGTAACGAGGGTCTGACACGACAAATGAGTTTAATAACAGTCAGTGATTGGATTTTCTGTCCAAATAAAGGTTTAAATTTATAAATGGATAAAGAAACACATGACCTCACTCCTTCAATGAACCCATTTACACGACCATAAAAATCTAATAAGTGTTAATAATCAGATCTGATGTGTTTACATGGACTTCAGAAATACAATAATCCATAAACCCTGGTTTAGACATTTCAGTCCATTATCGTACAGTGGAGGGAGATTCAAACTTCCTGTTTTGTCTTCAGCTAATGTTGTTTGGTTTTGTTCATTTTTAAAAATAATCTTACTGAACTTTTGTTCGGTTTTGTTAGGCTTTTTATTTTTATTTTGCTCAACTTTTTGTTTGGTTTTGTTCATTCTTTCAATATTTCATTAAATTTTTGTTCGGTTTTGTTCATTTTTTCATTATTTACCTCAATTTTTGTTTTGTTAATTTCTTCACTATTTTATTCAATCTTTGTTATGTTTGAGCCAAGTCTATGTCACTTCTGTTTTCTATGATTTAATAGTTTTTCCACATGTTCAGACGTAAAAGAACTAAATAAATCACATTAACCTGTAAACATGTAGGAGGACATTGGAGTATTGGGAACAAATCCAGGTGAGTAAATATGATTTATTATAATCAGATTACTGCTGTTGTCTGATAAAACACATCAGATTATACTGTTTACATGATCAATAATAATCAGATACTGATCAGAATATTAGTGTGGATGGAAAGGGGCTCAGTGTCATCAGCGTACATCTGTAGACCTACATCCATATACATATATAAATGATGGGGCCTAAGACGGTCCCCTGAGGGATCCCATTCTCAGTTTAATGAAACACAGATTTATGATTTACTGTTAACATGATCAATAATAATCAGATATTGATTAGAGTATTTGTGTGGATGTAAACAGGGCCAGTGTTTTAATCATTTCATCAGTTTTATGAGTCTGTTTTGACAGTGTTTTCAGTAGATGTATTGATCTGCAGTGTTGGTTGCAGTACCTCTTACAGCTGATGGAACAGTGGGTGGAGGAGCGATGGCGTTTGCACAGGAGACGACTCCTCGGACCCCCCTGAGGAGACGCCACCAGAGACACTGAAGGATAAAGACACACTGATGATCACCCTGTGTTCGCATCCACTCAGGTTTCAGATGGAGGAGCTGTTCTGAGGGGGTTATGGATAACATTATGGACTGTAGCAGTTCAGACCTTGTCCGTCCGTGACCTGGGTGCAGTCGCTACAGGCCCAGTCTCTGGTCTCCAGGGTCAGGCCTGAACACTTCCTGTGAGTCCCTTTGGATCCACAGAGGCTGCAGCGGATCACCTCGAACCACCTGGAAGAGGCAGGGCATCAGGGTCAACGCTCAGACAGAAAACATGGACACAAATAACACATTTATTTGTCTTTGTCTCATGTTTTTCGCTTATGACAGAAATGAGGCAGATGAACCAAGTCTCATAATCACAAAGAAACATCAGGTGAATCTGCGAGATAGTGGAATAAACAGATTTGACTGATGTCAACAAAAACATTATCCTGAAAACACTTTTGTACAGAAGTCAGTCTTTTATATATATAAGTCATGTTATTATCCTGATCAGTGTCTAAAGGCTCCAGGTCCTTCATGGGCCTGTACAGAACTGGGTCAAAGGGCTTTAGTTTACTCTACACCTTATGTGTGAAATCAGCTGCACAAAGACTGGAGTTCATTTCACTGAGCGCTTTAAACCCATAAAGACCCAAACATCCACTGGTGACCAAAACCATCTACTGATCTAAACTGTTTAAGACCTGCTGATCCATTAATTCTATCAATACATGTAAATAATTGGTGTAAAATACAGTTCTTCATCTTTTCATGGTCATCAGATATGACCACATTTGGATGTTCAGAGGCTCCATAGTTACCGTGGAAACATTGTCATCTTCTCCAACAATGATTCACCAGTAAAACCCATGTTGTTGGATCAATGACAGTGGATGGACACACTGGGTTTATGTTCAGTTAATAATAGATTGGACTGAAAAAGACACGTTTTCTTCAGTTTTCTGTTTCTGTTATAATAACCCTCAACTTTACTCTGAGCTGTAATGAACATCTACATGATTAGTCAATTAAATAAAGGAAAATAGATGATTTTCACGGAAAAAATGCAAAAATCAAGAAGATAATTTTACACTAAATGGTGATAAATCACTTAAGAAAGTAAATGTTATTACTACTAATTGTTTATTATTGTAAGTGTGTGTGATTTGTGTTTTAACTGTGTAATCTCGTAGCTGTGAGTTGTATTTGCTGCTGCCTATCTTGGCCAGGACTCCCTTATATAAGAGGCTCTTAATCTCAAAGGGATTTTTGCTGGTTAAATAAAGGTACATAAATAAAAAATGCAGTTGAAGAAACCAGATATTTAAATTTATATATAGTTTTAAATTATTCATAAAAGATGCAGCAAGAGGAAGAAAATGGTAATATGAGATGCACTATGACAGTCATAGTTTATCCCTGCGTATCAGTGGATAAGCTACAGTTTTAACTTAAATAAAGAACCAGAACTATCTTGGATCTCCAGGTTTCCTTGGCCCCTTTGGTTTGGGTTTATGTTGTGTTCTAATCCCGTCCGTCTCCACCTGTTCCACTCATATCTGGACTAAAAGCCTCTGAACATTTGTGGAGGCTGAATATCTGACCCGCTCCTCGCCGAATGCGTCCGTCCTCTGTCGCAGATGCAGCTGACGGCATCACAGCGTCGGTAAACCTCCAGCAGCTCCGAGTACGCGTTCGTCTCCAGCTCCCATGATGCATCTCTGCAGGAAGAACACGGCAGGTAGATGAAGACGACAGAGGGCAACAGATTCAGTGACTAACAAACCGAGGCGGCGGCAGCGGCATGCACCTCTCTGGGATGTAGATTCCCATCCTCAGCATCTCCTCCTGGAACTGGTCCTTGTTGTTGCACAGCGTACACCTGAAGAAGAACAGCCCGGCACTGTGGGCCTGACGCTGACGGAACACACACAAATACACACCAGTGAAGGCTCTGAAGGCTCGGCCGGTCAAAAACACACTGAGGTGGAGTTACAGTCACAGGAAAAACTGAACAAATGGGATTTAATACGATGCTGTTTCCCATCTTTACCAGGATGATCAAATAAAAGACATGTTTGATTAAAGTCAGTCTGTTCTGGTTAAAGAATGAATCAATTATTTGAAAACATTTTTTAAATTCTGTCTCATCTGTTCTGAGTTACTGCAGTTGTAAGGTTTTGTAAATAAATATAATAACCTAATGAGTTTATTATTTACTGCTATTATTATTATATATATATATGTATATATGTATATATATATGTGTGTGTGTGTGTGTGTGTATATATATATATATATATATATATATACACAGGGTGGGGAAGCAAAATTTACAATATTTTGAGGCAGGGATTGAAAGACAGTGTATGACCAATTAGTTTATTGAAAGTCATGAGAATTTATTTGCCACAAGAAAATTTACATCATAGAAAATGTTTTTATTCTGTGTGTCCTCCTTTCTCAATAACTGCCTTCACACGCTTCCTGAAACTTGTGCAAGTGTTCCTCAAATATTCGGGTGACAACTTCTCCCATTCTTCTTTAATAGTATCTTCCAGACTTTCTCCCAATAGTTTTGCTCATAGTCATTCTCTTCTTTCCATTATAAACAGTCTTTATGGACACTCCAACTATTTTTGAAATCTCCTTTGGTGTGACGAGTGCATTCAGCAAATCACACACTCTTTGACGTTTGCTTTCCTGATTACTCATATGGGCAAAAGTTTCTGAAAAGGTATGGATAATAGTGTTAGGTATGATTATGACATCAATATATGTTTGGTTTCAAAACAATTGACGTAGTGCCTGCTGAGAAAAAACAACTAAATGTTCATTGTAAATTTTGCTTCCCCACCCTGTATATATATATATATATATATATATATACACACACACATATATATGTTTTTTTTTTTTGTTTTTTGTTTCTTTTTTTAATGTTTGTCTTTAAGATGCACAATTTTTTCTTGCACTTTATTCTGTTGCTGCCTTGACCAGTAAATATCCCTGTTGTGGGATCAATAAAGTCTAGTCTAATCAAATCAAATCGAATCTAGTCTAATTTAATTTAATTTAATCTAATCTAGTCTAGTCTTGTCTAGTCTAATCTAAAAAAATTGTTTGAAGCTTACAAAGTGTTTCTAACTGTTCTTTAATGAACCACAGAAAACACAAGGAAAAAACATAGAAGCTTAAAGTTTGTGTTCCTGCCAAAGCCTTTGTCTGTCTGTGGATTTGGCTGAACTGAAGCTCATATATTAATGATAATAATAATGATAATACATTTTATTTATAGGCACCTTCCTTGGCACTCAAGAACACCATGCAGTAAACAAGAGAGTATAAAACAAGCAATAAAACAGAGTAAAAAGCAAAAGGCAGGTTAAAAATATGTGTCCGCTGTGCTGAAGCGGATCGGTACCTGGACACAGTCTCTGTGGAACCAGCTGGTGTGACAGGATGGACACTTGAGGACAGAGTAGGACAGGATGGGGTCGATGGAGTCCAGACAGACAGAGCAGGACCGAGGCAGGCTGATGTCCAAATGTCCTCCTGGACCCAGAGACTGAGACGGACCGTGGCTGGGACAGTAGGACCTGAGACCGAGACAAGATTTGACCTTGTACATATCCTGTACTATCTGTATAAACCCATTATATGTTGTACATATGTCTTTTATCCATAGTATAGAGGTAGATTTTTGTATATTTCAGTATTACTTTGTAGTTTTAGCATATTGTTGATATTTTTCAGTATAATTCTGTGATATTTTTATACAGTCTCTTTGCACTTTAAGTGTTTGCTGCTAAACTGATTTTCAGTGTTCCTGTAAGAGTGACAATAACAATCTATTCTATTCAATTCTTTTCTGTTCTATTCTGTGAAACCCACAGATTAAGAATGGGATAGCATTAAAGTTCATGTGTGTGTAAAGCCACACGTCCCAATACTTTTGGCCATACAGTGTATTCCTTCCTGTTGTTAAAGGGGATTCATAGACTTCAACTCAACCATAGGGTTCATCACTCATCTGTTTCTTGTTTCTGTCTAAACTCTGTTAAGTATGATCGCAGTGTCTTCAGATCTTAATGAAGTGTTTGTTTCATTAATTAGTCGAAGTGTTTTGTCTTTTAACATATAAGTTGTTGTATTAGAGCTGATCAGGATGGAGCCATCACTGTGTGGAGGCTGATGCATGGGGGTAAAGATTAGGGTGAAAAGGGTCAAGTCCTCACGGGAAGTCTCCGGTGAACTGGGAGATGAACTGGTGTTGGCGTCCACAGGGGAAGTGGACCACCTTCTTACAGCTGGACACGTAACAGCCCACACACGCCCCCTTCTTCTTACACACAATACACTTCTGAAAAACACGACAGCCACCAGGATGTTACAAACTACACACAACCATGGTCCACCTGTGGCTCAGGGAACAAACTGAAACAGGATCAGACATGAGTTGGCGTTTTTGATTCTGAAACGTTAAATAAAGCGACACAGGTAAAGAGTAAAAGGCCTTTGGTACCAGTCGTCCTGAGCGACGCATCTCCTGTTTGATGTCGTCCTCCAGGAAACCAAACACACCTTCATCCTCTTGCCCACGCTGGTAGATTCCGCATGATGTCAGCTGATGCACACACGCACACACAAACAACAGTAAATCACAGGCTCTGCTAAAGCATAAAAAACCCTGACCTTTGTAAAGTTGTTTTCTGGTTTTTTTTATCTGTGCTACATTAATAAACCTGTCGTCCATATGTGTGAGTAACTGAATGTTGTTTCTGTTCATTTATAAACCACAGGCAGAGAATTTAACTGGTGCCAACGGTGCATAAAAACCATTAGTGTCAGCAGAATAAATGAATAATCTGAGGGTTTGAGGGAAAATAAAGAGTTAAAAATGTCACATTTGCCCCTTGAATCATCTATTTTTTACAGTTAGTTGGATGCTCAATTCTAAATGTATTCATTATGTTGACTTCTGTTCAATATTTAATCAGTTTCTAAAAAAAAAAAAAAAAAACCTAAACACTTTTGCTTACAGTGTTAATTTTTTCATTGTGAAATCATCCAATATTTCTTTGTTTGCCTCCAAATTATTATTATGTCTGAAAATTCAACTGGTTAAACATTACAAATAATACACTTCATTATTTACAAGAAAACAACTGGTTTATTTTCCGACTCAAGTGAAAATAATCAGCAGACGAAGCCTTAAACGTTTTGTCAGGTTTGTGTTTTTCACAGACGTGTTATTTAATATTTTATCTCAGACAAACAACAGTGAACGTGAGTTTTAAATAAACTAAACATTACATCAAAACTAAACCTCAGTGCGTTTCATTCACTGCCTTAGGTTCTTAAGAACTTGTGGTTGTGTAATGATTGATTGTTTCCGATTAATGGACTTACCAAACAGAAGTAATGAACAGATAGTTTGTGGTTACTGAGTTTGACTTTTTCTCCAAAAAGAGCAGGATCATCAACACTGAGTCGACACAGAGCGCAAACTGAAAACACACAAACACACGTCAGTTCAGGTGACATTAACTCCTAACGTTAGAATCTATGGTTTTATGTAGAAACATGTCATAGAGGAAATGCATCCATGTTATGAGGAAGTCAGTAAATGTCTCACAGGCCTCTGGGACATTGGTCTGTAATGTCCTCCTCTTCTTATTCATGTTCATGTGGAGCGATGCTGAAACAAGACCATGAACAGGCTGAGCGTTAACAAATACAGGCATGTGCCAAAAGTAGCATATGATGAAAAGGAAACTGTTTAAGGCCTTTGTTAAATGTGTGGACGTGGTTGATGTTTACAGGAATATCCCATTATGAGGGTTTTCTCTTGGTTTTCAAACACATCTTTTCCATCTCAAGCCTGAGAGGATGTTCAGTTCTTTTGTACAAACTGTTTTCAATCATTTCAACATCACATATTATTAAAGTATGTAAGGTTTAACACATTTTATCTACAAAGAATATAATTTATTAGAAAAATTTAGTGTAATACCATATCCATATCTGTGCACATACATTTGTAATAGCTAGAGCAGATAATGAGTAAAGAAAAAACAGTCAAATATTAAACTCTGAATAAACTCACTGTGGATCAACCAAATATTTGATCTGGGAAAAGTCATTAAAATGAGTGTGATTGTCTGTGCATTGTTCTGTTTTTGTTGGTGCTGCTGAACCTCATAACGGTAGGAAAACCATTCATTATACGACCTAAAGTACTGTCGAACATGTCATTCAAAGCAGAGAGATCATCATCAGTTATCTGAGGCTCCTCGGTTCATTTGAATGAACTTTTAGTGTCTCCTTCTGTTTATGAGGCTCATATCATATCAAGTGCTTTCCTGCCTCAGATCATTTCCAGTCATTTCTTTGTGGTTTATATTTTACAACCCTTCTTGAGTTTCTGTCCTAAACAGTTCCTCCAGTAAAGGACAGTTAGACCTTTCAACTGTGGCAACAATGATAAGGATCAGCTTCTGTTAAAGTATTTATTAAAGAAAACACATTGAAATGAATTTAGCTCATAATGCCCATATATGAAGAACTGAGGATTTTACATTACTAATGAATTTCATTTATTGATTCATTTGTCAGGGACCATGTACAGAAAACATTACCCTGATAGTAAATGTGCTCTGTAGTAGATTAGAACATTCTGGCTCATTTCCATCTCCAGTCCCTGTGTTAAGAAAACTTATCGTCATTCATTCATTCATTCATAATGTGAAATAGCTCTGTATTGTGAACACATGAATACACGGAGACAAAACATTGTACTGTCAAATACGCAAAGTACTATTAAAGGTACCTGGAAGACAGTATTTTGAGACATATTTCGAGACAAACATATCGTGGACATATAGCTTAGCTTAGACGTTTAACGTTAGCTACCGACGATTCAAACAAAGAATAAAATGAGCTATAAGTTCACTTTCCGCGGACGAACACGGTTAAAAGTCGTAAGAACAGTCGGGTGTTGACTTACTTTACATTCGGTTGTGACGGGTTGTCAGTGTGAGCTCATTTCCATGTGTTTTTTGCGGTTTTTAATCCGGTTGTTTGTGTTTACGTCTCTGTTTAACGCCGATCACTTTTTAAATTTCCCTCTTTCAAAACAAAAGACTTCACTTCCGGTTCCGGTCCGATCGGCCCAAAAAATCAATTACCACATTTATTTATTTAAGTTAAGCTAGAAATGTGTTCATATACTTAAAAAATACGTATCATAATATATAATATAGACTATACATAAAAACTTAGACCTTAAACTATGTGTGAATGTAAAGTCTGGTTACAATTATAAACCTAAGAACTAGATTTAACTGTACAAAGTCATTTCAACCTAAATTACAATCTTGTGGTGCGTTTTTACACTTCTGCTCCAAATAGAACAAATAGCACTTAATGCATTATATTAAGGTCAGTATGGATTAGATACATAAATAATACATTTCTATTACTTCTGCTGTCCCTCTCAATAATAGACGATTTGACAAATAATGAATACATAAATTCACAAAATGCACTAATGCAGTATTAATACACACAGTGAAAACACCTCAAACCCTACTCTATGGAATCAAAATAGAATTTTTTTTATTATAAAAAAAAAAATTACTAAATCAATTCTTTCTTTCTTTCTTTCTTTCTTTCTTTCTTTCTTTCTTTCTTTCTTTCTTTCTTTCTTTCTTTCTTTCTTTCTTTCTGTTTGAAGAACAATCTCTAAATTCCACATTATTATGACAATTAAATATTGTACAGGATGGGGAAGCAAAATTTACAATATTTTGAGGCAGGGATTGAAAGACAGTGTATGACCAATTAGTTTATTGAAAGTCATGAGAATTTATTTGCCACAAGAAAATTTACATAATAGAAAATGTTTTTATTCTATGTGTCCTCCTTCTTTCTCAATAACTGCCTTCACACGCTTCCTGAAACTTGTGCAAGTGTTCCTCAAATATTCGGGTGACAACTTCTCCCATTCTTCTTTAATAGCATCTTCCAGACTTTCTCCTAATAGTTTTGCTCATAGTCATTCTCTTCTTTCCATTATAAACAGTCTTTATGGACACTCCAACTATTTTTGAAATCTCCTTTGGTGTGACGAGTGCATTCAGCAAATCACACACTCTTTGACGTTTGCTTTCCTGATTACTCATATGGGCAAAAGTTTCTGAAAAGGTATGGATAATAGTGTTAGGTATGATTATGACATCAATATATGTTTGGTTTCAAAACAATTGACGTAGTGCCTGCTGAGAAAAAACAACTAAATGTTCATTGTAAATTTTGCTTCCCCACCCTGTATGTTAACAAAATGTCAATTAAAAATATAATAATAACAGTAAAAACAACAACAATAATGATGATGAAATAAATGTAAGCATAAAGAAAGTAAAATCAAGATTTTAAAAAATAATGAAATAAAATAATGAAATTTAAAAAAAAAAAAAAAAAAAAAAAGTTGTCACGATCCAAGATGGCGTCTCGTCGTGATGTCGTTGCTATGGAGACAAACTAACAAACTCCGCCGGTGTTAGCCTGTTAGCCTTTAGCCTGTTACAGCACGGTGTTTCTTACAGGTAAGGATTACAAAAACTCGACGAAACCTGTTTTAAAGACGGCAACGTTAAGCTTTTACCGTGCCGTGTTAGTTTTAGTTATGTCACTTTATGATAAGTTCCTTTATTTGGATAAAATGATCGAGTTAAAACTGCGCAGTAGCATAAAAGAGATGATAGTCGAGTGTGTACTGTTGAATTAATAATATATGAGTACTTTAGTGCGAAAAGAGAGCACAAATCAGCCTGTATAATGAACTGATAAAGGGTGTGTTCAGTTTGTTCATCCACTCTTTTTCTGGTTTGTCTTTAAGCTTCACTTTAGTTTCAGTCTGAATGTGAACCATGTGATATTCTAATGTTTGAGAAGTTCAGTGAGGAAGAGGAGGAACAATGCCGAAGAAGTCAAAGAGAGGAGGAGGAGGTAAAGGTGGAGGGAGGACGGAGGAGGAGAGGCTCCTGTATCTGCAGCAGAGGGCTCAGGCCGAGGAGGAAATGGCCAAGAAGAAGGAGGAGATGCTCTTCCTGTTCCTGAAGGTACCGGTCCTTAAACGCATCATGAATCAGATCCCCTTCAGGTCCAGGATGTTTAATTTTTAAATAGAGACTCAGTGACTGTGTCTTCATGAAAACACGAGGAGCAACAAATGAGATAAATATCGCTGATCGACAGGTTTTTATAAATGATTATTTGAATATCACATAATTCTAATATATATGTATAACATAATAATTAATTTTGTTGATTGTCTTCCTCATTTTGTTCATTATTGTGTCCATTTTTTGTTTGTTTTGCTATTTAAATTATTATTTTTTAAATTATTTTATTAATTATCTTAATTATTCTCTTCATTCTGTTAATATTTTATCCATTTTGTTTTGTTTTTGTGGTTTATTTACCAATAAAAGTCTATACAACTATTAAAATACTTCAATTCACTGATCTACTTTTTTTTCCATAAATGGTCTTCCTCATAGATATATGTTAAATCATACATACTTTTATCAGATTAACTAAATGCAAATCACCAAAGTGTTGTTTATCTGTTTTCAGTGTATATGATAAAGTGTTACTCCACATATAAACTGGTTTGTGTCCATTTATCCAGTAGATTTGTAAATGTTATAGTAAATGGAACCTGTAAAGTGAATGTACTGTAATGTACAGACAGTGTTTTCCTTTGGACTCAAACCCATTCGATCATTAATTCTCATTATTTCACATTTAGACCAAAGACTTTATCTGTGAAACTACAAACAACCAGCATTTGGACTGAACATTCTTACATTTTCTGCTTTTAATTGTGTTTTTATTGTTTGAAGTGTCATGGTTTCTTCATGTCCCTTCCTGGGCTCCATAATAACTAGTTACAACATGATCATTTATATTAATTAACTGTTTTCCTCTTCTTCTTCTTTTTTTTTTTTATCTTTTGTAATATTTGGGGTTTTGTAAAACTGTTATTTCACTCATAAAACTGTCAGATTTTCCAAGTTCAGGAGCTGATTCTGTTTTAATGTGAATATGATGTGAGTAAAAGCAGATTCAGTAAATGTGATGTTGGAGGAGGTGAAGATGTTCTGGGTTTGTTTGTTTTGTTTATTTTTGTGATCAGGACAAGCTGCAGAGGGAGGAGAAGAACACGTCTGTCAACCTGCTGAAGATCAATGAGGGCTGGCGTTCCATCCTGCGTCAGACCCGAACCGCCGAGCTCCGGATCCAGGTGTCTGTCATGAGTCAGACCTTCGAGAGGGAGTTGGACGGGCTGGACGGCATCATCAAGGTGAGACCCAGGACCCAGACACTGAAGGATCCAGACTTTGGTGGATCCAGACCTTTCAGATACCGAAGGATCCAGAGCAGGGGTGTCAAACTCGTTTTCTTTCAGGTTCCACATTCAGCCTGATTTGATCTCCAGTGGGCCGGACCAGTAAAATAATAACAGAATAACCGATAAATAATGACAACTACAAATTTTTGACTTTGTTTTAGTGCAAAAAAACCCCATTAAATTATGAAAATACCTACTTTTATAAACTATCCAAACAAAAAAGATGTGAATAACCTGAAAAAACTGAAATTTCTTATGAAAAATCAGTGCAATTTTAACAATATTCTGCCTCAACTTCTCATTTCTCCATGTGCATTATGGATCAGATCTACAAAGACACTAAACACTGAGGAACAGGAAGAAAAGAGTTCAAATTGTGCTGAATTTTCTTTAGACATTTCAGGTTGTTCATATTTGTTCAGGTTATTCACATTTTATTGTTACAGGATAGTTTGTAAATGTAAATATTTTCATAATTTAATGTTATTTTTTACACTAAAACAAAGCCAATGTTTGAAGTTGTCATTATTTAAAGACATAATGTAATATTTTCTTCACATCAAACTGAGAAGGAAATATGGAGTCATTATTTTTTTTGTCGGTTATTTGACTTCAGATCATATTGGTCTATAAGTGGAACCTGAGCTAAAATGAATCTGTGGAATTTTGCACTTTGTAAATTCATCCCACGGGCCAGATTGGAACTTTTGGCATTTGGCCCCCGACGCATGTTTGACACCCCTGATCCAGACTTTGGAGGATCTGGACCCTTCAGGATCCAGACTCTAGCTGATCCAGACTCTGGTGGATCCAGACTTTGGCGGATCTAGATTCTGGTGGATCCAGACTCTGAAGGATCTGGACTTAAGTGGATCCAGGCCGAGCTCTGACATGTGCACTTTGTCATTTCCTGCAGAACCTGGAGGGCGACCTGCTGGAGGCAGAGCGTCAGCAGGCTCAGGTGCAGCGCTGTCACCTGCAGCACCTGGAGGCCCTTTGGAGCCTGCAGGGGCGGAGGCTGGCGCTGGTGCAGCAGCAGTGGGAGGGCGGAGTCAAACACCTGGGCAACACCTTCAGCTCCGACAGGTGAGCACAAGCACCGGTAGAAGGTGACGACATCAGACACGGTTCTGTTCACACTGCAGGTCCTGAGGATCAGTTTGGATTTTTTTACTTAAATCCTATTTATTTTTTCATGGTTGTTCCCATTCTAATGTAAATGTGATGTCATCAGACTCATGTGATGTCATCAGACTCATGTGTGAACAATTGACATCTTGAAGTGACAACACTCTTCTAACTTCTGGTCTAAAATTGAAAATATATATCATATCTAAAAGTAATGAAAAAACAACTATAACATCCTAAAATGTAATTACATATTTTGAACATGACATTCGTAATTTAGAATTTGTTGTAAATTTGATCATTTTATTTGGAAGATTTCATATACACCAAAGTAAATATACCAAAACACACCCCAATTTTAAAATCTTCCTGATGGAATTTGAAAAATATATTAAATTTTGAGAATTTATGTTTAACAAAAAAAAGCTCTTGCACCTTGGCAATTTCTAAAGAATTCTTTAAAACAGACTGAACTCTCTGATGCATTTATTTTTGTTAGTTATGTTTTTTTTATACTATTATTTGCCTATTCTGCTTTGTGTCTTTAAATCTATGCATTTTTTAAAAATGTATTTGTTCAAATACTTTTTCTTTTTGACATCTTGATGTTTGTTCAAAATTTATATGCCTTGAGTACCTAAATATTTTCAATTAAAAAAAAGACATCTTGAAGTGACATCACATGCATTACAAGCAAAAATGAGCAAAGTTCTCAAAAAGTTAAAAAAAAAAAAAAAAAAAAAAGCCCCCAAAATTAACTAATTGATCAGAAATCAAGAAATTTTTATTCAGTTTTGGCTCATTTCATTTAATAAATTATACAAAAAACAAGCTAAAAATGAACAAAACAATTAAAATGAAAAGAAAATTGTGAAAAATTTGCTAAATTAGCAGATAAATTAAGACAATTGTGTTCGGTTTAGGCTCATTTATCATGAATTCAAAATCAAACTCAGCAATTATGTACAAAATTATCACATAATGAGAAAAATGTGGGGGGGGGTTTCCCTAATTTTTCTCTTACGATTTGTGGTACTTTTGTTCATTTTTGGCTCAGTTATCATAAATTATAAGAGAAAAAAAGTAAAAAAAATTAAAGTTATCAACGAAATTCAGAAAAATAACTGAAAATTGAATGATGATCATAAATTAAGAAAATTTGGTTCATTTTTGTCTCATTTATCATGAATTTAAAGAAAAACGAGTCTGATGACATCACATTTGACAGCAGTTGCGGCTGCTCGTCTTTCAGACAGGGGAAGCTCATTGTCGGCTTAATTGGCAAGTTATTTAAACATAAATTCGGCCCTCCGTTCCTTTTAAAGAAAATGCTCAGTGACCTTATCGTACCAAGTAGGTGTCTTTTCCAGGGACTGGACCAGTGTCCTCTCTGCTTAGATTGCCTTGGCCCATTGTGTTGTGGGTGTCAGACTTCAGCCTTTTTAAACTACAGATGCTCCTTTCACTCCGACCTAGCCGACAGTTTGATTTAACTATCTACAAAACCATATTAAACTCGAACAAGAAATGATTAAATTATGAAACTGAAACAAGAAAACACTGAAATTATGTTAAATTGAAACAAGGAAGTACAATGAGTGTGTTTTATTTTACAGTACAAGAAATGAACGAGTAATTTCGTAGTGGTTTCTCTCTTGATTTCACAGCAGAATGTGTGACGGTATTAAACTGAACTGTGTCAGTGAAGGAGTAGATCTGAAAACAGCTGTCAATCAAACGGGATTCAGCCTTTCGACTGATCCTCCAATCAGCACGTGGGATTCTGGCGTCCAGCCCGGCCGAGCTCCACCCACAGCTCCATTCACCCCCAAAGACGCCCGGCGTCTGGGGGCGGGACAACATCGTGGCATTTATCCAATTACTGTCCAGTTCTGAGGCAATGAAAAAAACAGTTCCACTCAGTCCCATTGAAGCCCAGAGACGGACACAGTCTACGGACAAATGCACTGAGCAGAGATGGAGGAGAAAACAGCGCAACGGGAATGGAGGAGAAGTGAACAACATCGCGTCCGTTGATTTGTGATAAAGCTGATTCTGAACGAACTCATCTTTGAGATGAACATGTTCTAACACATTTGTAGTCAATAAAATGTCAACACAACCGAACATATTTAACCATTTAATTTTCGCAATTTTAGGGGAAGCTGAGCTTCCACTGCAGTCTGTGAGAAATCCCCTCTGTTTGACAGTAAACCTACATATGTGGATGCAGGAGACATCCTCAGGTCTTGTGTCCTGGTTCTTTGACGTGGTTTTAGTTGTTTTTTTGTCTTTGTGTCTCAGGAGGCTCATGGCGGATCAGACCCGGCACAGATACTTAGACCTGAACCAAAAGTCCCTCAAACTGGACCAGAAATACGAGTCTGTGATGGATGAGATTCACAACGTCTACAATCAGAGCATCGCCTTCTTCCACAACTCACTGATGGACAAGGTACTGGACTGACCCGGGTCCAGGTCCAGGTACAGGACTGACCCCAGTCCAGGTACAAGTACAGAACTGAACCGGGTCCAGGTACAGGTACAGGACTGACCCAGGTCCAGGTGCAAGACTGGCCCGGGTTCAGGTCCAGGTACAGGACTGACCCAGGTCCAGGTCCAGGTACAGGACTGACCGGGTCCAGGTCCAGATACAGGACTGACCTGTGTCTATGAACAGGACTGATCCAGATCCTGATCCACAGTCCTGACCCAGATCCAGGTCCTGATCCAGGTCCTACTGTGTCTCCTGTTTTTACAGAAGGCGGTTCTGCTCCAACAGTCAAAGGAGATGAAGGCCCAGAAGGCGGTTCTGGTCCAGGACGCTCGACAGAATTACACCGACAACAAGAAGCAGCTGGAGCTTCTGGAGACGAAAACACAGAGGCTGATCCGAGAGATGGACCAGGACGTGAAGAAGGCCCAGGACATGCAGGTCCGGACCCAGAACCAGAACCACTTTAGACCATCACAGCGTGAACACGTCCTCAAACCACCACTAGATCCCGAACCCTGACGACGGTTCTGCCTCTGATCCGGTTTCGTCTTCACCGTCTCTGTCCTCTTCAGAAATGTGTCTCTGCGTTGTGGACGTTGCTGAGCTCCAGTCAGGCCGAACAGGAACCGGTCATCCAGGACCTGATCTCATCCAAAGCCGCCGTGACCCGTAGAACCCTCCGGCTCCAGGACCAGCTGACGGAGGCTCGGAACCGGGCCCAGAAGCAGCTGACGGTCCTCAGCGTCCAGAGCGACCGGGCCACCAGGACGCTCCAGGATGTCATCTTACAGGTGGATGCCGCAGAGTTACCTTCAGACTCCACCCCCTGACCTCTGACCCCATGACCTCTGACCCCTGACCCCCTGACCTCTAACCCCTGACCTCTGCTCTTCCAGGGTGAGAAGCTGCTTCGTCTTTCAGACATTTGTAAGAATCTGGAGGAGAAGCACCAGGAGTTCACAGGAGAAGAAGATGAGGCCGACACGGACCGACAGAAACCGGTGAGTCCTAAAACCCAGACCTGGACTGGATCCACACAGCTGATGGTCCAGATCTGAAGTGAACTTCATTCATTTGTGGTGAAGTTGTTTTAATGAGTTCATACTGAATTTGACTGAATTTGACTGAATTTGACTCCATTATTACCTCCGCCAAGGAGGTTATGTTTTTGCCAGGGTTTGTTTGTTTGTTTGTCTGTCCGTTAGTGTGCAACATAACTCAAAAAGTTATGGACAGATTTGGATGAAATTTTCAGGGTTTGTTGGAAATGGGATAAGGAAGAAATGATTAAATTTTGGTGGTGATCGGGGGTGGGGGGGCCCACGGGGGGGGCACAGACCAGAAAATTTCATTAAAATCTGTCCATAACTTTTTGAGTTATGTTGCACACTAACAGACAGACAATCAAACAAACAGACAAACAAACCCTGGCAAAAACATAACCTCCTTGGCGTGGGGGGGCCCACGGGGGGGGCCACTGATCAGCCTTGGCGGAGGTCTGCGCTCTCCGAGTGCTTCTAGTTTATTGGATGAAAACTAAATCTCAACCTTTTCATTCTCTAATTGTTGCTAATTTTCAGCTTCACTTCAAATAAAACTAATACTAGAAACTAATGAGGTGTTTACTACTGATGTTCAATAATATAAGTAGAAAATGATGCAAAACTGAACCTGAACCTTCACCAACGGAAGGAAAACTGAGTTTTCTTCAGCATCTAAATCAGAGTTTTCCTCCTTTTTTTAATGATTTTTACTTTTTTTTTTTTTTCTTAATTTGTGATAGTTAACAAGACAATGTGGACAGAAAAACAACAACAACAACAACACATCAAGAAAGGGAAAATCAAACAAATAAACAAACCAAAAACCACAACAACGACAGAGTATTGACAAACAACGACGACAACATCATATTACAATGAAAAAGATCATAAATGTAAACAATATAGCTTGGGTAGGGGCGATAGGGAAAAGAGGAGGAAGAGGGGTGTAAATGAAAGTGAGAAAGAGAGAGGAGGGAGTGAGGGGAAAATAAGAATTGTTGTAATAATACAAAAATATATAATAACTAGAAGCACTCGGAGAGCGCAGACCTCCGCCAAGGCTGATCAGTGGCCCCCCCCCCCCGTGGGCCCCCCCACCCCGGATCACCACCAAAATTTAATCATTTCTTCCTTATCCCATTTCCAACAAACCCTGAAAATTTCATCAAAATCTGTCCATAACTTTTTGAGTTATGTTGCACACTAACGGACAGACAAACAGACAAACAAACCCTGGCAAAAACATAACCTCCTTGGCGGAGGTAATAATACCAGTAGCCTCATTTGCTAGTATAGTGGCGGCGGTAGCGGCAGTGGCAGACACAATACAAAGAGTTAAATAATTTAATATTTGTAATAATGTATTTGTATGTTTTATGATTTTTACTTAATTCAATGACTTTTTTAGGTTTTCCAGGACTGATGCTGCCTTCATGTGCTATGGAAATGATGGTAAATACTAGTTACGAACTCGAAAATTGCACATGAACGCCCCCTCATCTTGTATTTTCCATTAAAGAACTGGGAAGAAATGTTGATCCATGAGCTGCCGAGATGAAAATAACCTTTGACCTTTTCAACATGACGGAGAGCAATGAGGGCTTTATCACCAATGATAAAAAAAACCAAAAACTTTTATTAATGTTCTTCTGCTGTTAAGTGATGCTTGTGCACATTTACAACATACACAACTTGGGGGAAAAAATGTACAAAGAAAAAAAAAATGCTGTATCAGATGAATTAACACAACCCAAACTGTTTTACCCAAATAGCAGGTCACCATAAATTGTACGTCAGCCAACAAAAGCAGTTGAACACAACGCACTAGTAATTTAGAATTCACAAGTGGAAAGGCTCATCTTCCCCATGGCACCTGAAGGCAACATTCCTGGTTTAATTTTTCACTCTCGTTTGTGTTTTTTTTTTTTTGTGCGTTTCCATTCCCATTTTTAACATAGTCTTTTTTGATTTTTAAAGGCTCCTCATAAATAAAGTTCTCGTTCTTCCAGGAGGAGGAGGAGGGGCTCCCGGAGCTGCGACGTCTGATTGGTCGGTACAACTCGTCGCTGCAGCTCAGAGCAGCTGCGAGGAAACGGCGAGAGGAGCTGCTGAGGGAAAACCAGCAGCTGAAGGTCCTGCTGCAGCAGCACCTCGATTCCCTGACGGTCAGCGAACGCACCGTCGCAGGACGCCACGCCCTGCTCACTGTGAACCCAGCCCCGGTTACCATGACGACCAGCCCGCCAGAACCAAGGCTGCGTCACACGGTGGTGGAGGCCGTTCACGCGTCCAGATACACGACCTGACGACACAGAACCCAACATGGAACTCCTGTGAGTCCAGGTCCCACATTCAGAGCAGGATGATCCAAAGGGGGTCAGACCAGGACTACACCACATTCAGAGCAGGATGATCCAAAGGGGGTCAGACCAGGACTACACTCACACAAGAACC
The DNA here is from genome assembly GCF_902148855.1 of Sphaeramia orbicularis. Taxonomy (NCBI): domain Eukaryota; kingdom Metazoa; phylum Chordata; class Actinopteri; order Kurtiformes; family Apogonidae; genus Sphaeramia; species Sphaeramia orbicularis. Next base: position 8,241,728 of record NC_043978.1, on the reverse strand, counting down.
TATAAATAATGACAAATATAAACTTTTCTCTATGTTTCAAAATGAGAAAAGTAAAATTACATGATGAAAATGTCAACATGTACAAACTATCATTTAAAAAAAATATGAACGTGAACAACTTGAAAATTCTCAAGAAAAATAAGTGCAATTTTAACAATATTCTGCCTCAGTTTTATCATTTCCACATGTTCAGTAGAACGTACAGATCACAGTGGATCTACAAACACACAAAACATTTAATAACAGGCAGAAAATTGGGACAATTCCACTGATTTTTCCTTAAGACATTTCTGGTTTGTTCAGATTTGTTCATATTTTTCACTTTTTTTGTGAAAGGATAGTTTGTAGATATAAACATTTTCATATCATTTTACTGTTTTCACTAAAATAAAGAGAAAAGTTCAGAATTGTCATTATTTATAAGTTAGTATGTTAGTATTTGACTGGTGTGAATGTGGAACCTGGACTCACATGACTTTAACGTCCTTCATCGTTAATATCTCAGTCGGACCGGGTTGGACCCTTTGGTGGTCGGTTTTGGTCCACGGGCCGTATGTTTGACAGCCCGATCAGATGTGTTCAGTTCAACAGAATAAAGAGTTCAGAGTAAGGCTGTGTTTGGTTTTTCTCAGATGTTTTATCTTGATGTTTAAATTCTACAGATTCCTGTTGAAATGTCAGCACTGCTCTGAACTCTGGGAGCAGAATCTGTTCACAGTCAGATTCCAGCAGCTCGTCCATGTTTGGTAAATGATCAGATCAGATTAAAGAACCGGCATTCAAAAAAAAAAAAGCTAAGGCAAGAACAAATAAAAAAAGTAGATGTATTTCTGTTAGCAGGGTTAATCTGTGGAATGTCCTGGAAGGTCGATTGAAACAGTCTAGAACAGGGGGTCAAACTCATTTTCCTCCAGGGGGGGGCCACATTCAGTTCAGTTTAATCTGAAGTGGGCCAGTAAAATAATAGCATGATAACCGATAAATAATAACTCCAAATTGTTTTAGTGCAAAAAATAACATTCAATTATGGCAATATTTACATTTACAAACTATCCAAACAAAAAGGATGTGAATAACCTTAAAAAAAATGGAATTTGTTGAGAAATATAAGTACAATTTTATCAATATTATGCCTTGACTTATCATTTATAGGCTACATGTACAGAACAGAACAGATCTACAGAGGCACAAAACATTTAGTAACAGGCACAATATTGTTAAAATTGCACTTAACTTTCTTTAGACATTTCAGGTTGTTCATATTTGTTCAGGTTATTCACATTTTACTGTTAAAGGATAGTTTAATGTAAACATTTTCATAATTTTTTTTTGCACTAAATCAAAGAGAAAAAAACTGGTGTTGTCACTAGGGCTGCTCAATTATAGAAAAAAAAAAAATCACGATTATTTTAGCAATAATTGAAATCACGATTATTAAAAACGATTATTTGTTAACCTTAAAGTTGTTTATTTTTTCTTGCAAAACAATGTAAAATATACTCTTTAAACATAAATAAAGCTTTTAACCACTAAAACAAAGTATGTTCACTTTTGTACGAAACAAAAAAATCTTTGAATGCAAATAAGTGTACTGTAAATTCAAGTATGTTTCCTTTTGTAAATAAATAGTGCACTGGAATTAACTGCTATAGACTTGCCATAGAACTGTAGCAATTTAAAAAAAAAAAAAAAAAACTCACATTAAGTGCAAATTATAAATTCAAGTATGTTCAATGTAGTATGAAACATTAAATTCAGTGGCGTGCCGTAAGGTTTCAGTTCAGGCCTTCTGTATACATCAGCCATCTAGAATACGTACGTTAGGGTTATACGGGTTAGGGTTAGGTTAATACGGGAGTTACAGCATAAAGAGATTCGGAGACTGAAGATTGCATTGCAGATGAAGTTGTTTTTATGTGTTTTAGTTTTTCATAAGATTATGATAAAGGTGGTGGTGGTTAAACTTCAGATGGTTACAAAGGTTTGTTGTGTTACCGGTCGGTGCGGACACAACTACGAAACACTTTTTGCACGTGATGTGTTTTTGCTCTTCGTCTTCTTCATCAAACCCAAAGTGATTCCATACAATTGAATTTGACTTGCCTTTTTTGTTTACCAAGCACTTCTGCTGTGATTCTCCTGCCATTTTTCCAGACCGCTAGGTCCAACTGTCCTCTTGGGGTGGACCTGCCGGCTAGCTGGCAGCAGTAGTTTAGAGGGGGGCGGGGCAGAGCAGCTCATGGGAGCTTGCGTGCGCGTGAATTAAAACAACTCAAAATTAATAATCGTTTTTTCTCGATTACATAATTTTTGTAATCGTTGCGTCTAATAATCAAAATCATAATTGAATTTCGATTAATTGCACAGCCCTAGTTGTCACTACTTATAGGTTATTCTGATATTATTTTTGAGTTTGATGCTCTTACTTGCACTTTGTAAATTTATCCCGCGGGCCGGATTGGAACCTTTGGCGGGCCGGTTTTGGGCCCAGGGCCGCATGTTTGACACCTGTGGTTTAGAACAATTCAAACTTTTAAACAGATGTACAAATGAACTATTATTCAAAAATATAGAGCTGAGAATGGGCTAAAGAAAAGACTGGTTTAAGAAACTAGGATCAATACTGGTAGTTTTATAAGGACATGATTTACCTGAATTAAATTAAACATGTATTCTCTTCTGTTGGATATTTAGCAATGATTACATTGAATTATTTATTTATTTTTCTTGGTATTTGTTTGTTTTCTTGTAGAAACATTGTGTTTATTGTAAATAGCGGTCGGCAAAATAAGTCTGAACTTCAGCAAAAACCCTTTCAGTCGCATTAAATATGGAACAATGGAAATGTTGTTTAAAGTAATTACCAACCGCATAAACTACTGCTATCATCCAAACTAAAACTGCCCCCCCCAAAAAAAAACATGTTTAAAAACCAAGAAAACTGGATGAAACTCAACTGAACAGGTGAACCTGAACTACACACAATCAGGTCATCTGGTTTGTTTTTTTCTTTAAAGTTTTTTTTTTTTTTTTTTTAAATCAAAGACATTAAAGTATGGAAGCAAATGTGTGCCATCAGATATTGAATGATTATATTTCATAATTTGAATCTTTTGTAGTTGAATTTTTTACACACAGACACCGCTACCAGAGCATTATATGATACCCAGTGTGACGCATGATTGGGCGAAAGTTAGATCAAGTGGCTCAGTACGCCATTGGTTTTGCCTGGTCAAGATGTTTGTGCTATATTGAATTTTTTTTGTTTTTTTATATTGATTTTGAAATGCATTGTGTTTGAGAATGGTGAATTAAAAAAACTTCTTTGAATAATTGAATTCAGATTATGAAACTATGTAAAAATTCAACTATAAAATATTCAAATTATGAAATAAAACTATAAAAAAAAAATTCAACGATAAAAAATTCAACTTACGAAATACAATTATTAAAAATATTAAATAACAAAATTCAAAATACAATATACAACTATTCAAAAAAAAACTCTTTCGAAATACAACTACTCAATATCTACTGGCACACATTTGCTTCCATACTAAAGCCACATTCCTTCAATAAAACTGAACGTCTGCACATGTTCAAACTCAACTGAAATAAAAACCCAATGTGTTATTTATGAGAAACAACCACGAGCCTCTGTACATTTACACCATTTAATAGTTATTATAGACATTTTATATACATTTCAACAGTTGTATTTTGCTATTTGTGGTACAATCTTTAAAATCTGCTGTTTCATAGTTTGTAAATCAAAAAAAAAACAAAAAAAAAAAACTTACAAAACTCATCAAAACTCGCAAACTGATCGAACTCTTTTTTTCCATTTTTTGGAAGACTAGAAAAAATACTTTATCGTATTAATCATGCATTACACAAACAAAAAAAAAGTCTTTAGTTACACAGTAAGTCGTAGCGCGGTGGAAAAGAAAATGGAGTGAAAGGAAAACGAGTCTGGAGGCGTCGAAATCCCTTCAGTTAAAACATAAAAACAAAGAAACGTGGAATAAAACTCCAATCGGCTAAAAACCATCAGATGTAAAAACCTGGACCAGGAGGAAGAGGAGGAGCTAGACACAGCGGTGCATTCAGGTGCTCTTAAGAACATACAGTATTCTATGCTTTGAATTGAAATCCTGATTTTTTTTTCAGTTTTTTTTTTTTTTTTTTACACAGCTGGATGACAGCGTGTAGCCCTTAAACGCACCACAGACATTAAAATGACTAGCCTGTCTGTGGTGCGTTCAGGTGTTTTCCAACCACCACAGCTCATCGCCATCCCAGATGCTGCTGAGTGGATGTAGTTTGGTTGCCATGGAGATGTGTGGAGACTGCCAATGGCTCTATTTATGACTTAATGCTAATCATTTGATCATAATTACAAATTTTATATGATTAATTTTCTTAGTGTTTAAAAAATGTCTTGGAATTAAGAGAAAACAACTTGTATTTACTCATAAATATTTGACGTTAGTTGTAATTATGAGGTAGAAACTTAATGTATGTGACAAAGTCTGAGTTTTTTCTGTATATTGTCAGAATTCATTATTAATGCAGTTACTAACGACACCAACTGCACTGACATAAAATCCAAATGGTGCTTATTTATGACTATCACTGGTTTCAACAGACTGACAGTGAACGCCACAGTTTTCTGATAAAATGTCGCCCCCTGCTGGTCGTAGCAGTCATGTAAACCTGAGCCCTGACGACAGAGGGCACCTGAACGCACCATCTCCTCTCCTCCACTTTCAGTCTGACCTCCATCTGTTACCATGTGAACGGCCATGTGACAGGAAGTAGATGGGCGGGGCAGTGAGTGATGTGATGGCAGGACGGGACTGAGGACGCAGAGTCGTCCATTTATAAAAAGGATATAAAAACTAGATTTATTTTACACAAACGAACAAACAAACAAAAGGTCTGAATCTGAATCGTCTGTGGCTGAAACAGAGGGCCCTGATTGGCCCACCAGGGGCTGAGGTGGGGTCAGAACGAACCAATCACGTCAGAGACAAACGGCGGCAGAAACAGGAGACGTGGCGAAGAACTCGATCCGGACGTGAAATAACTGCATCTGTTTCTGAAGCTTTCGATCAGATTTAACGATTAAATAAAGAACACAACAGAGTTTGAGCCGAACGTCTCCTGTTTCTGAAACGTTCCAGGAAAAACCCCAGAATGCTTTTCTACAAACAGGCCTGTGGCCACGCACGGAGCAGGTCATGTGACCATCCTTTAGGCTGAAATAGGTTCAATATAAACGCAGTGAAGTGACGTAGATTTAAAGGACTGGGACCAGGACCAGGACTGGAACCAGAACCAGGACCTGTTCCAAGACCGGGATCAGAACCAAGACCAGGACCAGAACCAGGACCAACTGGGACCAGGACCTGGATCAGGACAAGGATCAAGCCTAAGACCAGGACCAGAACCAGGATGAGAATCAAATGCAGATCCAGGACTAGAACCAGACCCGGATTCAGATCCAGGACTGGAACCGGAACCGGAACCAGAACCAGATCCAGGACCAGATCCACATCCAAGACCGGGTTCTGGATCAGGACCAGGCTGGTGGACATAAACTTAGTGATGAAACATCATCTGTGGAACCTCCTTCGGTGGGTTAAAGGTCAAAGGTCATGACATCAGCGAGGGGAGGTCTGTCCCGTTTTAATGATGACGTCGGTTCTGATCATCTGATGATCAATAACAAAGGTGAAGAGGGAAGAACACACGTTTCCTGAAATCAGCTCCTTGTGAACCCTTCGGAGTCAGGTCCGTTTCAGACTGAACCGCCTGTGACGCTGCTGCGACTCCACGTCTGAGTCGGAGAACCGGAGTAGAACCCGCGTCCTCGCCGACGTCGCTGTGAATTCTGGGGGTTTTTCCGTTCTGTAGTGTTGACTCGGGGGTCAGGGGTCATGTAGTGTCGTCCGTCACAGATCAGCTGAGCGGCGTTTACAACATTCGCACGACGTGTTTCCGGTTTGTGAACGTCCGTGCGTCTGTCTGCAGTCAGTTGGAGGGAGGCGTGAAGCTCCGCCCCCTGGTGTGGCGTGGTGTTAACGTGGGGTTGATGCGTGTCCTCGTCGTCTCAGACCCTGAACACACCTGAGTCCGGTTTATACAGACCCGCCTCTCTCTCTCTCTTTCCCTGCATCTGTCTGTGTCTATCGCCCCGCAGTCGTCTCTTCTTCTTCGGTGGTTTTAGACGTAGACCCTGGCGAGGGCGTCGGCTCCGGCTGAGGCGATGTAGGCCTTGGAGGGGTGGAAGGCCACATCGTAGATGGCCTCCTCGCTCTTCTTGCGGTGAGCCGTGATCTCCTGGACGCACGTTTTACTGTCCAGGTTCCACAGACGCAGAGAGCAGTCGTGACCTGAGAACAGACGCCATCAGTATAAGTTATTGATCAGCAGTTATTGATCCAATCAGCAGTTTAACAAACAGGGATGGATAATGTCCATTAAATGTGCTACAGAAATAAAGTCATACTTATTTACAAATTGGGATGTAACGATATGAAAATTTCATATCACAGTTATTGTGACCAAAATTATCACGGTTATCATTATTATCACGGTATTGTTGAAATTGTGCTCAAAATGTTCAAAAAGTATTGATACGCACACTGAAATATACTACTCAAAAAAAGTTAAGGAGCACTTTTTAATTTGTGTATAAGTTTTTTATATGAGGTATTCTACTTCTGGAAATACCCCAATACAACTGTCCTGAATGTCCTCAAACACACTGTAATCAATTTCACACATGATTGGATTCAATTGTTGCATAATGTCTCTGGCATCATTGCACATCCTGAAATGAGGGCCTATAGGGGTGTCAGCTGACCACGTGAAGTGGTACAAAAGTGGGTGCAAAAGCATTTTCTGTCTTTAGTCTCCACAATCAGACAACTTGGTGACAACAGCAATGCTGAGCGCCACCTGAGTGAACCAGAAGTTGCCAGAGCCCTAGGGATGCTGGAAGCTGGCCTCAGTCAGCGAAGAGTAGCCGAATTGATGGGTGTGTCGCACAGTGTCATCAGCAGAGCAAACCAAAGACACCGAGAGACAGGGTTATACTCCGAGAGACCCCGCAGTGGCCGACCAGTTGCAACAACCCCTAGAGATGATTGCTACTTGACAAATCTCAGCCTCCGCAACTGCTTTCAAAGTGCACGTCACCTCAATAATGACTTCGCTGCAGCAACTGGAGTGATTGTTTCCACTCAAACAATCCATAACCGACTTCACCGAGCCAATATGCGTGCCAGAAGGCCAGCTCAGTGTGTCCCACTCACCCCTGCTCACAGCAGAATCTGTCTCAACTGGGCTCAGGAGCATGTCAGATGGACCCAACAGTAATGGCGCCGAGTTCTGTTCACAGATGAGAGCAGATTCTCCCTTGACCACAATGATGGACATGTGAGAGTCTGGAGGCGACCAGGAGAGAGATTTGCTGACCCCTGTATTGCAGAACATGACCGTTATGGAGGAGGCAGCACCATGGTGTGGGGAGGCATCGCCTATGGCAACCGTACTCGTCTCTACGTGGTCCCTGGGGGAGCAGGGGTGAGTGGGACACACTGAGCTGGCCTTCTGGCACGCATATTGGCTCGGTGAAGTCGGTTATGGATTGTTTGAATGGAAACAATCACTCCAGTTGCTGCAGCGAAGTCATTATTGAGGCGACGTGCACTGTGAAAGCGGTTGCGGAGGCTGAGATTCGTCAAGAAGCGATCATCTCCAGGGGTTGTTGCAACTGGTCGGCCACTGCGGGGTCTCTCGGAGTATAACCCTGTCTCTCGGTGTCTTTGGTTTGCTCTGCTGATGACACTGTGCGACACACCCATCATTTCGGCTACTCTTCGCTGACTGAGGCCAGCTTCCAGCATCCCTAGGGCTCTGGCAACTTCTGGTTCACTCAGGTGGCGTCTCGGCATTGCTGTTGTCACCAAGTTGTCTGATTGTGGAGACTAAAGACAGAAAATGCTTTTGCACCCACTTTTGTACCACTTCACGTGGTCAGCTGACACCCCTATAGGCCCTCATTTCAGGATGTGCAATGATGTCAGAGACATTATGCAACAATTGAATCCAATCATGTGTGAAATTGATTACAGTGTGTTTGAGGACATTCAGGACAGTTGTATTGGGGTATTTCCAGAAGTAGAATACCTCATATAAAAAACTTATACACAAATTAAAAAGTGGTCCTTAACTTTTTTTGAGTAGTGTAATTTAACCAAGTTGCATTTTGAAAAAAACAAATAAAATAATAGGCAAAATGCACTTTCTCTGGCAGAAACATTCAAATACTAACCCTTAGTGGTCTGAGCCTATTTTGTCCATTTTTCAGTACTTTTGATTTTGCCTTTATATACTATTTAAACAAATGTTTATTATACCCAAGTCTGGGATCTTTTTTTTTTTGGCACAACTTCATCTATATCATCTGCCTATTATTTTTTCACTTTAACCTACTATAAAAACACAAAAGGCCAGAAAACAAAAAAATATATAAAATCTGATTTGAAAAATGTATAGAATTTATTGCATAAATAACACACTGATGCTTAACGAACCTTTTCAAAGACTTTAAAAGTGAATACTGGTTCCAAATATTAGGTATATACAATTAAAATTGTAATAAATTAAAATTATGCTCAAATATTTGGCATAAAAGCAGATCTTTACATAGGCATTTTCTCCGGAAAAATGTGTTAATCAAACACGGTTATCATAATAATTAGAATTTAAACAGTAATACTAACCGTTGGCAATTTTACCGCAGTTTATTGGTATACCAGTAATCGCTACATCCCTATTTACAAACTAACAGGTTTAAATTAGTTTGGTCATTGGTGTCTGATACAAACTAATTTATTATGTATTAGATAAATTCAGGTTCAAAAGCAAAAAACACTGACTTAATAATAAATGGTATTTTTCTTTTCTTATCTTCCATATCATTAACCTCATAGCATATTTCATACACAAGTGGACAAAAATATTTGGACACATTGAATCCAGGTGTTTCTTTTCTAACAGGGGTCTGGGATCCAAAACAATAAAGACTAATGTCAGAATATAGTTTTATATTATGGGATAAATATCAGTGCATTGGTTAGTTTGGGTTATATTGTTATCTCATGCCTCAGAGATGGTTTTGACTTTATTTCTTTCAACACTGATTTTTTTGTTTTCATCCATGACTATGATTTTAAATGTTCTTCCTGTAAATTTCTAAAATATTTTTCCTGCTCTGACTGTAAATAATAATTTTCTTCCACATCTAACCATCTACTTTCATCACATCTGACTGAGGAAGAAAAATCTATCATTAAACTTTAAGGAAATATTGATTCTGAACTATATGGACATAAATATTGGGACACATGTCTACAGCTGTAAAATGAGGATTTGACATAGAAACATCAAAATTAATGATCAATATGATATTTATCCCATAATATAAAACTATATTCTGACATTAGTCATTATTGTTTTGTATCGCAGACCCCTGTTAGAAAAGAAACACCTGAGTTCAACATGTCCACATACTTTTGTCCATTTGTGTATGAGTTAGGCAGTTATAATATGAGGTGAGTGATATGGAAGATGCGGCTTAGGACTTTCCTCTGACTTTGTTTAGTATAAATATAATAAAAGTTGTTTATAACGTGGATAAATATTCTCCAGCCCTTCAGTTCATCAGATAACTGAATAACGACGTTAAACTGTTTTATTTTTTAACTTCTAGGTAAAGTCCAGGTGGAGTCAGTGATATGAGGATGATTATTGTGTGGTTCTGTCTTATGGTTACTATGGATACACGTGTTTCCAGACTTACTTCCTGACATCAGGTAGATCCCGTTGGGATCCACAGCCAGACTGGTCACTGCATCCAGGTGAGCCACCATGGCATGGATCACTTTACCTGAGGACAAAGACACAGGACAGGGTTCAGGGAGGATAAAGACAACGCACATGTTTTCCTCCGTCGTCAGAAGGAGAATGAGGAACGTTCCCATGGACAGACCTGACTTATTGTCGTAGAACTTGATGTGTCTGTCTTCATGAGCTGTGATGGTGACGGGCAGCGTCGGGTGACTCACAACCTTATTGATATGATTGGACCCTGGAAGAGCTGGGACAAAGAGGAGCACAGGTTAAAGAGGAGGAGGAGGAGGAGAAGAAGAGGGAAAAGGAGGAGAAGGAGAAGAAGGAGGAGAAGAGGAAGAGAAGAAGGAGAAGGAGGAGGAGGAGGAAGAGAAGAAGGAGGAGGATGAGAAGAAGAAGAGGGAGGACAAGGAGGAGAAGAAGGAGGAGGAGGAGGAAGAGGAAGGGAAGAAGGAAGAAGAGAAGGAGGAAGATGAGGAAGAGAAGAAGGAGGAAGAGAAGAAGGAGCAGGAGGAGGAAAAGAAGAAGGAGGAGGAGGAGGAGAAGAAAGATGAGAAGGAGGAGGAAGAGAAGGAGGAGGAGGATGAAGAGAAGAAGAAAGAGGAGGAGGAGAAGGAGAAGAAGGAGGAGAAGAAAGAGGAAAAGAAGAAGAAAGAGGAAGAGGAGGAGAAGAAGGAGGAAGAGAAGAAGAAAGAGGGGGAGAAGGAGGAGAAGAAGAAAAGGAGAAGGAGGAGAAGAAGAGGAGGGAGGAGGAAGAGAAGGAGGAGGAGAAGAGAGGAAGAGAAGGAGGAGGAGGAAGAGAAGGAAGAGGAAAAGAAGAAAGAGGAGGAGGAAGAGGACAAGGAGAAGGAGAAGAAGAAGGAAAAGGAGGAGATGAAGGAGGACAAGGAGAAGAAAGAGGAGAAGAAGAAGGAGGAAAAGAAGAAGAAAGAGGAGGAGGAGGTTCTGCTGCCTGTGTGGACTTACTGCCTTCTCCCTGGCCCTTCAGCACCAGTGCATTCTGGGAAGTCTCTAGGTCGTACACCACCACATCTCCGCTGTTGAAGGACGCCACCATGTGGGCGGGGTCACAGCCGTTGAAGTCCACAGACGTGGGGACGCCGTGCTCTGTAGAAACACTCATTAACGTTGGATGTTTCACTGCTGTTGTGTTTTTACAAACCTTTTAAAACCACTGATAATCATCTGGTTTCATTAATGTTTCACCAAATACCTGCCTCTAAAAATGACTGGAATGAATAATAATAGCTGGTGATCGGACCCCGTTGTCATGGTAATGCTCTGACCTATATGTAGTACTCGCTGTGTCCACCGGGGGTGCTGTGTGTGTGTGTTCTGGTCTCACCTCTGTTTGTGTTGAAAGTGCTGATGCAGGGGTTCTTCTCCTGTGGGTTCCACAGTTTAACCGTTCCGTCGGCCGAACATGACAGGAGGCGGTTCTTGATGCCGCTGTAAGCCAATCCCCACACAGCGTCTGTATGCCCCACCCATGACCCAGCCAATACACTGGGGTCTGATTGGATGACGACAAGAAAAAAGGAGTGTTTATTTGGCTGAACATCTGTTGTGCGTTTATGTCGTTGTGTCCTAAAGCCGTTGTGTTTCTACGTGTTTCTACTCAACATTGGTTATTGGTTTTGTGTTGTGTCGCGTTGTATTGCATCATATTGTGTTGTGTTGTACTGAACTGTGTCATATTGTGTCGTGTTGTACCGTATTGCATCATATTGTGTCGTGTTATACTGTATTGCGTCGTGTTGCGTTGCGTCTGTACCGTAGGTGTCGTACGGGTCCACGTTGGAGCTGGGGATGTTCCACCACTGGATGGTGGAGTCGATGCCTCCGCTGAAACACTGTTCGCCACTGGAGGTCATGGCCAAGGACAGGACGGGACCGCTGCAGGACGGACACACACTCAGGACGTTACATCACACACACACACACACATACACACACTGAACTAGGACTAACACAACAGAACTATTAGGTCTCCAACTCCACAATGAAACATTTTATCAGTATCTGATTATTATTGATCATCTAAACAGTATAATCTGATCTGTTTGATCAGATAACAGCAGTAATCTGATTATGACAAAACAGATTAATACACCTGGATTTGTCTCCAATACTCCAATGTCTTTATGTTTGTGTACCTGTTAATCTGATTTATTTAGTTCTGTTACATCTGAACATGTGGAAAAACTATTAAATTATAGAAAACAGAAGTTACATAGAAGACGATAACAGGAAGTTTGATTCTACCATAACTGTACAATAATGGACTGAAACACCTAAACCATAAATCATATTTCTGAAGTGCATGAGACCTGATTATTACAATTATCTGATTACTCCCAGTTATTGGATTTTTATGGTCATGTAAATGGTCTCAGTGTTTCTACGTGTGGGTTCAGATGGAAACCGGCTTCATCAGGTCTGAATACAAACATAAACTTGTATAATTCAGGAATTTGTTGGTTTTCTTGTACGTCACCTTCTGTGTTCTGTTGTGTTTCTAGTTGAGCAGCGTTTTATTTAACACAGTGACAACATGTGAACACTGCATCTGTCTGTCTATGTGAGGCAGAGTCTGACTTTTACATGGTCCCCATGAAGGCACCATCCAGGCCTGGTTGTATTTTGATGGTTTAAGATTAGGATTAAGGTTAAGGACGAACCCAGACACAGATTAAAACAGACAGAGTTCTACTTACACATGGGCTCTGAATGTGTAGATGGGTTCTACATCAAAAGAGGCACTTCTGGAAATCAGAGAACAGGAAAAACCATGAACACAACACCTACACCATCAGTGAACACATAATCCACCTCCTCATCTCTGTTAACCCTATAAAGACCACCATTATAACAGACCTAGAATTCTTTAAGTTGTTTTTGCAGTAAAAGTGTCAAAATTTCTTTTTTGACAATTCTTTTTCCCAAAAAAACTTAAGTTTCAATGTCTGGCTATTAACTATCATTATTATATGTAGGAAATGCTTAAAACAGTGTGTTATAGTAAAAAAAAAAAAAAATAAATAAATAAATAAATACTTGAATTTTTATCATATTTATTATGAAAAACAACTGTAAATGTTCAAAACAAAACTTTATGGGATTATAGAAATACATTTTCAACTATTTTCTATGTGCTCAAACATTTTAATTGGTTTCTATCATTCTGTGTCCATGTTCTTATTATTTTTAGTTATTTCTAGTCATTTTGATCCTGTGTGATAGTGCATCTCTTCATGCCCCGAACAGATGTCTGCATATAGATTTATAAAAAAATACATACATTTATATAATACTTACAAAAAAAACCCTATGAATGAACTATACAAACCAGAAAAATACAGATAAACAGTAAAAAAAAACAGCAAAAATCAACAAAGAAACAATAAAACACAGTAGTAGAACACTCCAAACAGCACTTTTTCTACAATATACAATTATTTACAAGAATTCACCACTAAAACTTTGCTAAAACGCTGCTGAAAGTAATACAAATCTTCCATCTCTCTCTCACCGACTGCACTCTGCTGCTCTATGCTCCGCCCACTTCTATTCCTCAGCCAATGCAGGCCTCTACCCTAATGTGTTGTACAGCAATAGAAAGAACCCAGTCTCAGCTAAAAGATGACGTTTGGAGTTTGTCAACAGAGCGGTTCAGGAGTTACGGTAAACTGAAAGACGTGGATGCAAAAATGTGTCGCTGGAGACACAATCGTCTTAAAAGGGATAAAGTCAACATTCAGATGTGGTTTGGTTCAGTAAATCCACAGAGGATTCTTCACAGGATTATGTTCAGGACACTGATGTTTCTGTTTGAAGTTCAGCTCAAATAGCAATGAGATGCAAATACTGCGAATATGTCAGACGAAGGGTTTTCACTGCAGGATGAGGAGGAAACCGTCAGATCGACCGAATCAGGAAACGAGACAAACATCCACATCATCTACAAACCACAGGTCCTAGGACGTACGTCTGCCGCTTACCGCTTCAGTTTCCTCACACATATTCACAGAAAAACGTTTATGATCATATAAAAATCCACTGATTTAAAGGAGCATTTCCTAATTAATCGTTTGTTCTACATCACATCAGTTATTAGGAAAACAAACATGACTCGAGGCTGAACTTCATGGACTTCCTATGATTAATACTTGGTCCTTCTACTACATGTACTGTTTGTTAACAGTTTCTGCTTATTTTCAGATTCAGAGTATCAAATGTTTTATGATGCTTTGTCACAGATTGTAAAAAAAAAGTTGACTGCAAAGGTTCTGGTCATTAGTTATTGGTACGCTGACCAAAGGATTTGATCAACTACAAGAAAATTCAATGAAAACATAAATAACTATTTTCAATGTTTATTCAGTAGAAAATAGTTGAGTTTATTTAATTAGTTTGGTTTATCAGTAATAGTTTTACTAATGCAGGGGTCACACTCATTTTAGTTCAGGGGCCACATTCAGCCTAATATGATCTAAAGTGGGCCGGACCAGTAAAAGAATATCAATGGTAGGATAAGAACTTGTGAGTGAAAAAAGTAAATTCCGTAATGAAAATGTTTACATCTACGAATTGTACTTGAACATAACATGAACAAATATGAACAACCTGAAAATTTGTTAGTAAAATAAGTGCAATGTTAACAGTATTACGCCTCAGTTTATCATTTATACATATGAATCACAACTTAGAGATCACAGTGGACCTACAAATACACAAAACATTAAATAACCGGCAGAATATTATTAAAATTCCACATACTTCTCTTAAGAGATTTCAGATATTAACTTTTTTTGTAAAAGGATAGTCTGTAAATGTAAACATTTTAGTGCGATTTTACTTTTTTTACACTAAAACAAAGAGACAAATTTACAGTTTTCATTATTTATAGGTTATTATGATAGTATTTTATTGGTCTGATCCACTTTAGACTGAATTGACCTAAAATGATTTTAACATCCTTGATTGTTAGTATCTTCAGTGTAATTTCTCCATTTCACAATTTCATTTCAGGGGCCAGATTGAACCCTTTGGCGGGCCGGATTTGGCCCCCGGGCCGCATGTTTGACACCTGTGGACTAATGTATTGGTTGAAAACCGATTGATTAGTTGTAAATATGAGTTAATGTAAACATAGTGGTTTTGTATCAATAACCAGGTCAATGTTTCCTCTGCAGTTCTTCGGTTTGTATGAACCCTTAAATAATGGGTGGTGCAGCATTCTCGTACTTTTTGGCGGGGACGGTCTTGGTGAGGTTCCACAGTTTGAGGGTGTGGTCTTCAGACACCGTGACCAGACAGGGCTCCACCGGGTGGAAGGCCAGCGCTCGCACGCCGTCGAAGTGGCTCCGCAGTGTGTACTTTGGATTCCACGTCTTCCTGAATGAAGACTCCTTATTGGACGGCAGCTGAGGAGGAGGAGGAGGAGGGGGGAGGGGTTAAGGCGTTGCACATATTAAATGTATCATATGTGGTTAAAGTGGGTTGAGCTCCTCACGTCGTAGCTGTAGTCTGTTTCGTCGTTGGTGACAGTGAGGTCTGCGAGGTCTCCTAACCCCAACACGTTTTCCAACACGTCCTCGGACCCCCCCAACAGGAAGGACTTCCCCCCACCGGTGGGAAACGGCAGTGGCTCCGCTGGACGGACACAGGACAACGGTAAGGTCAAACTGAATTCAGAACAGTGCAGATTCACAACTGAAACCAGGACAGAAACCAGAACCAGAACTCACCCCACTCTGTTCCGTCTCCAGAACTTCTGGCTTCACCTGCTCCTTCTCCATCTTCAGCCGTTACCAGGAAGTCAAACTCCTTCAGCGCCTCCTCAGTGTCGGCATCGTCCTCTGACGCCAAACCCTCATTTCCCACCTGACGGAGGACACAGAGGACGAGTGAAGACACAGAGGACGGGTGAAGACACAGAGGACGAGTGAAGACACAGAGGACGGGTGAAGACACAGAGGACGAGTGAAGACACAGAGGACGGGTGAAGACACAGAGGATGGGTGAAGACACAGAGGACGGGTGAGGACACAGAGGACGAGTGAGGACACAGGACGAGTGAGGACACAGGACGAGTGAGGACACAGAGGACGAGTGAGGACACAGAGGACGAGTGAGGACACAGGACGAGTGAGGACACAGAGGACGAGTGAGGACACAGGACGAGTGAGGACACAGAGGACGGGTGAGGAGACAAGAGGAGGGGTAGGTAGCAGACAGACAGAGGACAGGTACTGGACAGAGGACAGGTAGCGGATGGACAGAGGACAGGTAGAGATGTGTCCGTACTTTGCTCTTATGTTTCTTGGCTCTGTGGTGTTTGTCGGTGCTGATGTCGTCCATCAGGTCTCCCTCTTCATCCTCGTCTTCGTCGCTGTCCTCTGCGTTCTCCAGGAAGTTGAATGTCTCCAGAACGTCCCCTGGACTCCTGTGTGGGTGAACACACAGAGGTTAGCTGAGGTGAGGTGGGTGTGTCCCCTGTGTGTGACCTCTGACCCCAGACAGTGGCATACCTCTTGGCGTCCTTGCGACGCTCCGTCCCGTTGATGAGGTGCTGCAGGTTCTTGTTCTCCACCGACCCGTTCTGCTCGGAACCCGACAGACCCAGAAGAGAGCGGACCCTCTGAGTGCGAACGTCCAGGATGGTGTCCGTGTATCCCACCTCCTGCAGGTACCTGAAGGACACACGCCATTAACATCCACAGCAAACACTGTCAACATCTGCCACACCTTCACGTCTGAGAACATGCCTTCATGCTTGACCAAGGTTCTAATAGTTTTGGATTTTTTATTCTAGTTTAGTTTTATTTAGTTTTGACTTTTTTCTGTAATTCAGTTAGTTTTAATTCATTTTTAGAGCGGGTTTGATAGTTTTTATTAGTTTTCTTTATTTTCTAAATGCTTAGTTTTAGTATTAGTTTTAGTTTTGTCTTTTCTTTTCTCTTCTTCTCCGTCGTATTCAAATAAATCCCAGACAGGACTCTGCTGCTTTCTCCCAACTTTAGTCTCCATGTTTCCAGGTAGAATGGGAACCAGAAGACGACTGGAAACCACAAGTGACCACAAGTGACGGACCGTTAAATATCATATGGTGCCGCTAGCTAAAATTGCTTGAGGGAAAAAAATCGATTTAATATCAATCCGACATCGACGAAAACGAAGGGCATTTTATCCATAATTTTTGTCCGTTTTAATTAGTTTTGTAAACACACAATACAGTTTCAGTTAGTTATCGTTTTTTTTTATTTTAATTATAGTTTTTATTTATTTCAGTTAACGAAAATGTTTTTACAATTGTAGTTTTTGTCATTTCGTTAGTTTTCGTTAGCGATAATAACCTTGCGTCTGAGAACACACCTTCATGTCTGAGAACACGCCTTCATAGAAAGAAGTACTTTATTTATCCCAAACTGGGGAATGACAGTGTAGCAGCAGCATGACACACATACAACAATAGAGTATCGCAGCAAACATGAGCAAAAAAGAAGTACAGCACACGAGCAAACACTACACATAATAAAGTAGAAGTATAAAAGGACCTGGGTCAAAATGACATTTTCGTGCAAATGGATTTTTGAGCAGAGACATCAGACAGAGGTGAGTTAGTTCAGACATGAAGGCGTGTTCTCAGACATGACACTCACTATAATGTTTCACCTTTGAAGCACGTTGACGGTTAAAGATGTTCATTACTTAGGATGAGTGTGATCTGTTCCGTAAAGAGACACTTACATTCACACTAAAACTCCAATCACTGAGTCTGTTTACATGACTAGAATAATCCAATAACTGTCAGTAAACAGATCATTGTAATAATCAGATGTGATGTGTTTCAATGCAGTTCAGAAATACAGTACATGTAAACGCATCAGAACGGATGCTCTGATGTGGACTTCAGATAAACCCTGAGACTGGTTTGTGCTCTGACTGGGGTCCTACTGGTCTGACTGGTATCCTACTGGTCTGATTGGCGTCCTACTGGTCTGACTGGTGTCCTTACTGTCTGAGAAGCTGCCGTCCTTGTTTCCAGGTGAGCTGACTGTTGGCAGGAACAGCAGAGACCTCCGAGTCTTTGGTGTCTGCAGGACGAGGACACACAAAACCAACAATGAAGACACTGGACACTTGTCTTTTCCAGCACAGCACACATCGAAGAAAAAAAAATGCTGCTTTTAAATTCCGTTAAATACTGAGATCGTTGCATCTCAGAGGATGAGGATGTGATTGGACATTAACTCAGCTCATGTATTAACTGTGGATCCAATATGTCTCCTTGAATCTCCTACCTGATTCAAAGCTTGGCATCTTCATCTCCCCTTGGTTTAACTCTGTTCCATATTTTAATTTGTGATATTTTGCTCTGAGAAGAAATAAAAAGTAGTTTAGACACGACATGATCAACTTCCAACAGAAAAAACATGAAGCATCAGTTTGACCCAGGTCGAGTCATTTCATTAAAATCTGAATGTTCCTCCATTCATGTCCTGGATTTTCATGTTTCCTGCGTAAACTTGTGTTCACTTGATGTTTCTCTATAAAATCCTGAAGTTAAATTCTGTAAATGAAGTAAAAGTGCAAGTGTTCCTTTCTTACCTCTCCTGTTTTAATGCGTATTCTAACATTTTTATTCTTCTGACCAGGTCATTCTTCAGGTTCTCTTGACCTTTCCTCTCCCCCTGAAGGAACGCTATCCGGGCCTGGACACAGAGACACACAGAGGTCAGAGGTCAAATCCATGACACAGGTACAGACACAGGTCCATGTTCTCCTCATCATGTTTAGATGTTCATTAACCCAGTGAATCCCACTTCATAAAGGACTCCTGAAACATCCAGTAACCTGCAGGTCTAACAAAGGACGAGGATAACGAGTGGTTTCAGGTACATTTAATGAACAACAGACAAATGACTGGCTCTCAAATGGGTTGATTTCTCCAGTTTTCTGCCAATTTCATGTCCAGAGTCAGTCAAACATGCTTTAATGGACTGTTTGAAGGACATTCAGGAACACGTATTAATGAAGTATTGGCATCATGTGCATCTGTAGATTTAGCATCTGGGATCCTGCAGGAACACAGTGTCTAACTGTGATTGTTTTGCTCATATGTGACTCACTTTTGTTAATGGAACTGGATATTTTCAGTTCCAATCTTGTCCATTTCCACATGCCATCTAGAATTAGAGGATGTTGCATGTGACGCCAGATTCCTACGTCTTAAACTATCACTACCTCTGCCAAGGAGGTTATATTTTTGCCAGCATCTGTTTGTCTGTCTGTCTGTCCATGTGCAAGATAACTCCAAAAGTTATGGACGTATTTGGATGAAAATTTCAGGAAATGTTGATACTGGCACAAGGAACAAATGATTTGCCTTGGTGAAGGTCTGCGCTCTCCGAGTGCTTTTTTAGTTTAAAACTGGTTTTATTCAGGACCGGAAGTCAGTCTGTCTTTATTGTGTGTCCATTTGTCTTTACTGTCTGCCTGTCTGTCCATTTGTCTTTTCTGTCTGTCCATTTGTCTTTCCCCAGAGCAGCTGCTCTTCAATCTGAGGCCTGACTCTATTTATACTCTCACAGCTGAGCGCTCTCTGCCAGCGTCTCCGTGGCAACAGGGGGGATTCAGAGGCAAACCAGGGGTCGCGACTTCCTCTAGTGAGGGTCGCCATGACAACGGGAAACCAACCAGAGGTCCTCCCTGGGAGGGCAGACATAGAGAGTGAAGGGACAGAGGGGAGTCTGGGGGTAATGGAGGATAACACAGGGTGACAACACAGCTGTGCTCTGATTGGTCAGCTGCGTGACTGACTGACAGCCACAGGTCACCGCCCACAGCTCAGAGGCAGGACGCCACATGGAGACAAAAACACACGGTCACTACAGGAAGTGAACCCTGACACATGGATGGACTACTGATACTGTGACTACATGAGGAAATTAAACTCAAACACTGACTAAAGACTGAGGCAACAAACCACAACGAAGAAAATCTGAAGTTCTAGAAAGGTTAATAAATTTAGAACCTCTGATTGTATACATACATTTTTTTTCAACCATTATCACCATATCTTAGAATAAAACTATAAAAACCGGAGCAGATGATGAACGGCTTCAAGAGCTGATTTTACGTTTTGTCGTAAGCAATGGGTGTTATAACGGTAGAGAAAACCCTGGAAGCACAGGTAGAATAGAACTATTAGACTAATAATTAACCAGACTGAAACTGTAGGTTTGAAGTGTAACGCTGACTGGTGCAACGGTTCAGTTACTGGTCTATAAACCAGCTGCAGGTCCATCGTCCATGTCGGACGTCTCCGACCACGGAGGACTTCCTGAGACAGTTGGTGTTGAAGTGAGTGAGCGGCGGCAGCATGATCTGTGACAGCTGTTCACAGGAAGCCCCTCCCGCCTGCTGCACCTGGCCAACATGAATCAAACACTCCTTAGGGAGGAGCAGTGAGGTCAGAGCCCAGGACGATGAGGATGACGAAGAGCCCGAGTGTGTGGTGAGCTCACCGGTCCAGATTTACCGAGGTGACAGGAGGAAGAGGAAGAGATGGAAGAGTAGGGAGGAGGTGGAGGAAGAAGAAGAAGAGTAGGGAGGAGGAGGTGGAGGAAGGGGAGGCCCTTCCTCTGACAAAATGCACTCACACACTAGTGCTGCATTCATGGGCTATGGGAATTATGGTAAAAACTTGTTACAGACTCAAAAATTGCACATGAACGTCTTCTCACACCATATTTTCCACTGGGGAAAAATTCTGATACACGAGCTGCTGAGATGAAAATAACCTTTGACCTTTTCAACATGGCGGAGAGCAACAAGGGATTTACAGCAAATGATAAACAATGTTTTTATTAACGTTCTGCTGTTGTTAGCTGATAATTTTGCACATTTATAGTATACATAATTTGCAAAAACCAAAATAAATAAATAAAAATGTTGTATCAGATAAATTAACACGTCCAAAACTGTTTTACCCAAGTATGAGGTCACCATAAATTGTGCGTCAGCCATTTTTCATTTCACTACGACAACAAACGCACTTGAACACAACGCAACTCAGGATATGAGGTGGACAACGCCATGACTAACAGCCGAGGAATCGCACTCACGAAGAAGCTCCAATCGACCAGGACCGCAATGTGGAAACATACAGGGAGTGGACGCACCGAGGCGGCCAGCAGACGCACTCGAGGACTGTTAAAAGACTGTCAGCGGAGGGGAAATAACACAGGAGCACCCACATCAGCATCAACCTGAGATAAAATGAACATGAGAATGACAAATGGCTAAGGGAAGGGAACGTTCATTTGCGTTAGAGGGTCACAGATCAAAGGACAGTTGGCTTAGGGGGGCCAAAACCAGCCCACCAAAGTTTCCAACCCGGCCCACAGGATGAATTTGCAAAGTGCAAGTTAGGGCATCGAACTCAAAAATAAAATCATAATAACCTATAAATAATGACAACACCATTTTTTTCTCTTTGATTTAGTGCAAAAAACATTAAATTATGAAAATATTTACATTAAGAAACTATCCTTTAACAATAAAATGTGAATAACCTGAACAAATAGGAACAACCTGAAATGTCTAAAGAGAATTAAGTGCAATTTTAACAATATTCTGCCTGTTACTGAATGTTTTGTGCCTTTGTAGATCTGTTCTATAATGTACATATAGCCTGTAAATGATAAGTCGAGGCATAATATTGATAAAATTGTACTTAAATTTCTTAACAAATTTCATTTTTTTCAGGTTATTCACATCCTTTTTGTTTGGATAGTTTGTAAATGTAAATATTGGCATAATTGAATGTTATTTTTTGCACTAAAACAATTTGGAGTTGTCATTATTTATTGGCTATCATGCTAGTATTTTACTGGTCCGGCCGACTTCAGATTAAACTGGGCTGAATGTGCCCCCCCCCCCGGAAGAAAATAAGTTTGACACCCCTGCAGTATGGGTCCATTCTCACTACTGGATGGGGGCCCTTTCTCTACAGGGGTTGGACAAAATAATGGAAACACCTTCACCTCAAGATGATAATGCCCTAATCCATACAGCTAGAATTGTTAAAGAATGGCATGAGGAACATTCTAATGAAGTTGAGCATCTTGTATGGCCGGCACAGTCCCCAGACCTCAACATTATTGAGCATTTATGGTCAGTTTTAGAGATTCAAGTAAGACGTCGATTTCCACCGCCATCGTCTCTAAAAGAGTTGGAGGGTATTCTAACTGAAGAATGGCTTAAAATTCCTTTGGAAACAATTCCCAAGTTGTATGAATCAATACCTCGGAGAATTGAGGCTGTAATTGCTGCAAAAGGCGGACCTACACCATATTAAATTATATTTTGTTGATTTTTTAAGGTGTTTCCATTATTTTGTCCAACGCCTGTATGGGAGGCCTTTCCCCTCAAAACTAAAAGAGAATCAGCATAAGAGGGGGGTGGTTGACTTCTCTTTATGGACGTCATCCTTTTTGTAAATAGTTCTGAAAATGTTATTTGTTCATAAAGGTTAAACTAAAACTCTGTGGGGGAATCTTAAAGTCAACAGAACTGAGATGGTTTATGGATACCGAACAAGAAGAAATTTAAATTCTTTCTTTGAATGTCAATGGCCTGGAAAACCCCGTAAAAAGAGCTAGAACAGGGGTCACCAATCCTGGTCCTCGAGGGCCGGTATCATGCATGTTTTAGATGTTTCCCTCTTCCAGTCCACCTGACAGTCGTTATCAGACTTCTGCAGAGCTGGATGAAAAGCTTATCATTAGGGCTGTGTGCTGGGAGAATCTGGTGATACAATACAACTCACAATAGTAGGATCATGATATGATATATCATGATACTGTTAAAAAAGAATTTTTGTTTGTTTCTTTTTTAAAATAATTATTTACTGGAAGAATTGAATTACACCAGAAATATGCACAAATACTAAACACATTTTTATTAGATCAGAACAGGATCTAATGTTATATCACAAAATGTTCCTGTGTTCAAACTTAAATTCTGTTTTACAGACATTACAGTGAAAGATCCTGCTCAAATCTTCATATTCTGTTAGTTCAGAACTAACATCAGAACAATATTTTAGTTCAATCCCAACAAAGGAACTAACATTATTTAATAAAAGAGTGTTAAATAATAATAAATAAGATATAAACAATAATGAAAACAAAAAACAAAAATGAACCTCCGCCATATCTGCATTTGAATAAATACCTAAAAATATTGACACAGTACTTTTTAATATCCATACAGTATTGTGAAATGAAATATTGCGATATGTTGCAGAACCCATATTTTCTAACGCTCCTACTTATCATTTGAATCAGGTGTGTTGGAAGAGGGATCCATGTAAAACATACAGGATACTGGCCCTCGAGGACCAGGACTGGTGACCCCTGAGCTAGAATAATGACCAAACTTAAAAAGGAAAAAGCACAAATAAACGTCTTACAAGAAACTCATTTACCAAAAGCAGAACATGAGAAATTCAAGAGGTTTGGATTCAAAAACACCTCCTATAGTTCACATTCCAATGCTCGGAAAAGAGGAGGAGCAAAACTGTTGTCTAATACCATCAAATATGAGCTCCAAAACGAAATAAAAGACAAAGAGGGAACTTATATTATTGTAAAGGGGATGATATAGAGGCAGTGGAACCGATATTTTGTTACACCCCTAGTAAAATGGAGATGAGTGGCAGTTCATGTGTTTATTTTCTCCATATGAGCTGAAGTCTGTTTCCTGTTGAGAGACCAGTCTGACGTTGAAGTTCAGTTTTAATGGTTCAATCATTTCTAATAAAGTAGAACATAGTAACGTACGGTGACGTATGGGTGTTTTCCTGTTTGAACCGATCATCGCTCTATCCTTTAATACTCCTCCATGAGTTCACCTCATATCTGTGGCTGGGATCTATAATTAACCTCCCACTTCAGTGTACTACGTATAACATGACACATGACCTTATTCCCATTCCACCAGTCACTTATTGGACATACATGTACGAGAGTCTGCAGAAGACATAATGTTTATGTGACGGGACAAAAATAATAAGTGTTTTGTGTAATTCCTTAGTTTCAAAAGCTTATGTTGCACTTCTTCCCACCCCTTTTTGGGTAAATGTAAATGGAACGATTGTGCTGTTCTTCTGTCTACGATTGTTATGATTCTTGATATTTGTATCATTATGTATGTTTTGCTAGTTCGCATATATGTTAAATTTCATTGCACGAACAGAATAAATTGGTAAATCAAATCAAATCATATCAATCTAATCCAAGGGTCTCAAACAAATGCGGCCCGCCAAACGTTCCAATCCGGCCCCTGGGATGAATTGGCAAAGTGCAAAAATTCCACAGTCAAGGCTGTGGAACTCATTTTAGTTCCGGTTCCACATACAGACCAATATGATCTACAGTCAAATAATGACAGCAGAATAACCGACAAAAAATGACTCCAGAGTTTCTTCTCGGTTTGATATGAAAAAAAAATACTATTATATTATGTATATAAATAATGACAACTTCAAATTTTTGTCTTTGTTTTAGTGCAAAAATAACATTAAATTATGAATATATTTACATTTGCAAACTATCCTGTAACAATAAAATTTGAATAACCTGAACAAATATGAACAACCTGAAATGCCTAAAGAAAATTCAGCACAATTGTAAATATTTTCTTCCTGGTCCTCAGTGTTTAGTGTCTTTGTAGATCTGATCCATAATGCACATGTAGAAATGTTAAGTTGAGGCAGAATACTATTAAAATTGCACTTATTTTTCTTCAGAAATTTCAGTTTTTTCAGGTTATTCACATCTTTTTTTGTTGGATAGTTTATAAAAGTAAGTATTTTCAAAATTTAATGGGGTTTTTTGCACTAAAACAAAGACAAAAATGTGGAATTATCATTATTTATAGGTTATTATGTTATTATTTTACTGGTCCGGCCCACTGGAAATCAAATCAGTCTGAATTTGGAACCTGAAAGAACATGAGTTTAGACCCCTGCTTGTTTACTTGTGGTAAACGTGTAGAGTTGAACATTAAAATTCAAGTGTGCAGTTTTGAGTCTGGACCTGTAGGTTGGACAGAGTTTGTCGGGTGAATGTCGGCGTTATCTGATCAAATCTAACTCATCGCCACGGTGATGACCAGGCTGTTCTTCATGTCCGTTACAGGGTGAATGTGATGACACAGTGAAAGGCTGAAGGGTCTTACATGTGCTACAGTGTCCACTTTAACCCATAAAGACCCAGAACTACTTCTGTGACAATTACAAAGATGAATTCTTCCTCTTTATTTAACCTTTCTGAAATGATTTATCAATATTTTTTATAATATTATCCTCTGTATTCAGAAAATCATGTGTTTTCCTATATTTAATTCATTGATCATGTAGATGTTCATTAAAACTCAGAGTAAAGTTGTGGCGTATTATATCAGAAACAGAGAAAACTGAAGAAAATGGTGACTTTTCAGTAAATCTATCATTAACTGAACATAAATAAGTGTCTCCATCTATTGTTATTTATCGAACTACATGGGTTATTTTTTCTACAGTTTTATTCAGTTTGTGACTTATTTTGTTCTTGTTGCTTATGTGTGTTAATTTTTTTTATTCATTTTGTTCATTTTATTGAATACTTTGGACGCTTTTTTTCCCCATTTTGCTCCCTTTTTTTCCTTCAATTTTGTACAGTTGGTGACTTATTTTGTTACTTATTTTGTTGATTCATTGCTCATTTTTATTCACTTTATCACTTTGGCTGCTTCTGTTCATCTTGTTGCTTATTTTATTCTTTTTTACTTGAATTTGATTAATTTTTTTTGCCTAGTTTTTCATGTTATTTAAGATTTTGTGAAGCTTTTATTCATTTTGTTCATTTTGTTGCTTACTTTATTCTGTTTTTTTTTTTTCTTCATTTTAGTGTGTTATTTTACCCACCTCCATGGGTTTTACTGGTGAATCAATGTTGTAGAAGATGACCGTGTTTCCATGATAACTATGGAGCCCCTGAACGTCCAGATGGGTCATATCTGATGACCATGAAAAGATGAAGAACTGTATTTTACACCAATTATTTGCATGTATTGATAGGATTAATGGATCAATAGGTATTAAACAGTTTAGATAAGTACATGGTTTTGGTTTTTGAGGGTTAACAGACTAAATACAGGGTTCTGGATGTTATCAAACTATGAGCTCTTCATTTTTCAAGTATTTTGCTAATTTTTTCCTCACTTTAGATGGATTTGTTAACTGTTATGCCATATTGCCAAGTTTTTGGTACATTTTTTCCTTATTTTTCAAGTATTTTGCTCATAATATTCTCATTTTACAAGTTTTTGTACACTTTATCCTATGAATAATTGAGGTAAATTTGTATTTTACTCCAATTATTTCCATGTATTGATAGGATTAGTAGATGAACAGGTATTAAAACAGTGTACATCAGTGGATGGTTTAGGGCGATGGTGGATGTTTGGGTCGTTAAGGGTTAACCAGCTGACCTCCGTCCACTCTGCAGAAGCAGCTCATACACACCAGTATTAAGCACTCACACTTCTTTAATCGCGTCTTGACTTTGCGAGCGGCGAGCAGCTGAACCTCCTTGGTGTGTGTTCGTGTGTGTGTTATTTCTGTCCCGTCTTATTTTAGCGTCCAGCTGGATGGGTCCTGTCAGAGCAGAGCCCAGTAGGCCAGGCCTCCTAATTACAGCTCTGCCCTCGTTACCGAAACACAGCCGGTCCCACGGCAACACAGACAGACACACAACAGACACACAACGGACACACAAATACCTCTGACCAGGTACACGTCTGCCTCTGAACCCGCCTACAGACACTGAACGCACCACCGGTTTCTGCTGCGCATTGTAAAGACGATCTGATGCAGCTGAGAATCAGAATCCCACCGTCTGGATGCCAACGGGTTCCACCTGTCGAGTCATTTTAACGAGACTCAACCAGAACACACACGAGCTGCAGCTTTACAGTGTTTCTCAACACTGATGCAAAATACAGGACAAATCATCTGCCTTTTTGGTCCGGGAAAACATACAGGTCTTTTACTAACATTAACGATACTGGGCCACATTCACTAACATGTAACTGGAAATGTTGTTAGTTAATGCACAAAATAAATCTGACAAATTACTGTCACATTCATGCACATGGAATTTTTGCTCTTACTGTGTATATAATTTGCAGGTTTGCTCTGGACTTTAAGCTTTCATGACGATCTTTATTTGCTTGAAGTTTTTCCTTTTCTGTAGACTCATATGGCAATAATATTGGTGAAACTGTACTTTTTTTGGGGGGGGGGGGGGGGGGGGGGGTACAGATTTCCCTCCTCACTCACTCTTTTGTCTCCCCCAAGCTTAGGGAAAATGCTGTAACCTAAACTCTCTGAAAACCTGAGGAAAAGCCCATGTTAGTATGTCCGAAAACTTCCGCAGTGACCGACTGTAAACCACCACACCTCCAGTTGTCCAAATGAGGACATGAGAAAAGAACAGCCCCTAAAGCAAACAAAGGCAGAAGAAAATGAAACGAGATTTACTGAAGCTCAGGTAAAATAGAAACAATCTGACATAAAAGTTAAGAGTAAAAGATGTAGAAGAGGAAGAGGAAACAGGTGGAGGATGAGGATGGGCTCATAAGTGGATAGACGTCCTTAAGCTCCGTCTCTTCTAATAAAGCTGAAAAAATATGTTAACAATTCAGGGAATGTAGAAAGAACAAGAAAAGCACTCTGAGAGCGCAGACCTCCGCCAAGACAAATCTGCCCCCTCCCCCCCCCATCACCACCAACATTTAATCATTTCTTCCTTGTGCCAGTATCAACCTTTCCTGAAAATTTCATGAAAATCCGTCCATAACTTTTTGAGTTATCTTGCTAACAAACAAACAAACACACAAAGCAAAGTGATCACAATACCTCCTGGCGGAGGTAATCATGTGGTGGGGTCCACCTCCACACAACTCTGAAGGAAAACACATCTTTCTGTCACTTTAAAGTGACACTGCATCATCACATCAATGCATGTTTTTAGTCAAATACACTCAGTGTGTTTGACAAACTGTTTGCCAAAGGCTTCACCACATTGATTCATTTTTTTCTTAACATCTACATCAACATATGTTTGGGTTTGTAGAATGAAGACACAGGAACAAAATCAGAGAACCTACAACCCAGAAACCTCCACACATGTCTGCAGTGTTTAAATCTGTCATTTTCTTCCATCATACAGTTAATAAAACTGCTGAAATCGTCTGCTTTCACAGAGCTTGGGCCAGTTGAAGGCTTTGTACACATCATCAGGACGCTGCCTCCTGTGCCTCCATAAAAACACGGTTCAAACATCAGTCCAGACCCAGGGTTTTCTGGGTAATGTTCTCCGTTGGTCAACACAGAGCCTTTCAGAGTCCTGTTCATAGTCGCCTTTTCATTACCAACACATCTAACACCACATATATCCACATACTTCTAGAAACAGGTATTTCCCTCCTCCATTTTCAATAATACCATCGTACACAAACCCACATAAATACGCCATAGAGCGCCATCATGTGTTCAGGCTACAATAAACAATGGTCACATGACAATGCATTCTTTGTCTCATACTGTGATGCTCGGATCCTAAAACTGAGTTCTACTAAATCGACTGTGAGTGCAGCATGTTAACCAGCCGTGGACCTCAGAGTTCTTCTGTCCACATGTATCAGTAAACAAAGGGTCTGGAATCCAACTTTCCTGTTTCTTGTCTTAAAACTTAAATTGATACAAACAAAAGATGAATTTTTAAATTAAATTACATGACGGTCAAAAGACAGTGATGCTCCTGGGCTCCAGGCTTCTGGTTCCGCTTCTCTTTCTTTACGTTTTTATAACCTTAGCAGCCAATAGGATTGCATCACACAACGATGCCAAGACTGATACTATAATTACTCAACATTCACATAATATGCATAAATTATTAATAAGAAATTGAATCTAAATATAAATATGAATTTTTAACTGAAGCACCAAAAATGGCTCTAACATCTACACTTTGAAAACTATTATTTCTAAAGCTCAGTTCAGTGACTTACACTGGAGTTTTAATGTGGATGAAAGGACAAAAACGCAGGAGAAAATATATGCTTTTTCAGATACGTGTCGAGATGGAATAAAATCCACCAAAGGAGGAGTACTGGTATATTCCAGCTTTGTATATTTACATCATAGTAGTTTTATCAAGGGTTTAGATTGGTCAAATGTATATTCCAACAGGGGAACTGAAATCCTTGTAATCAACTTCATAGGCTCATTAAGTTCTATTGCGATTAAAGGTTTCAGGTCAATAACAGCAGAAACACATAAGCATCTGAAACAGGTCCAGTACTGTACAGAAGATGATCTGAAGCTCTTACTCATGGTTTTGTGCTGCGTATTTGTGTGTGTTTAATGTGAAGCAGCGTGACGATTAGGCAAATCAGAACCAACGCATCGGACACATCACATAGTCTGACTCATCTGGGCTTTTCTTTAGGATTAAAATGGAGCAGGAACCACTTTCAACGGAAACAGCTCCATGTTAAGCGGTTTTCTGCTGCTGTAAAGGACAAGTCTGTTTTTTTTGTTTGTTTTTTTTTTTTTAACTCAAACGTTAAAGAGAGTCATTTATGTCTTAAAAGATCTGGATGACGTAGTCTTTAAATCAGGCAAAATAGAGTAAAAGGAGAGAGGAAATAAAACAAGAAAGGAAAGAAGGAGTTGATTATGGAAACACAGAGAAAAAGAAAAAAAAACATCCTAAATCAGCTTTAATCAAACAGAATGAAATATATATAGAGGAAAGGAATAAGATAAAAGAAAGAAGAAAAAAGCAGTTCATCAGTGGAACTTTTGGTTTTTAGGAAATAGTGACCGTGTTGGGAAGGAAGCAAAGAATTAAGAAAGGAAAGAGAGGAAGTGAGGTGAAAGTCTCAGTAATTTACTAAAAGAATTGGTTAGTTTTTTTAATCAAACAGGAAGAGATATGTCTTCAGGGACTATTTTCAGCTGTGGATGAATCCACAGGAGTCGTATGTAGGGTCAGTCTGATTCCGTCTGTTATTTCAACCCTCACAAGTCTGCCACTGACTACTACATAAAGGAGAATATTTCATACTATAATAATGATAATGATAATAATAATAGAACAGACCTGACACTGAAATGTGAACACTGACTTAAACAAGACAAACCCTGATGATATAAACTACCCATGATGCAGTGCTTCCTATGTAAAAACTGTACTTCACACATTAGAGGCCCACTGTAGTTTGTTTTAAAGACTGATAAAATACTGATGGTTTGGAGGACAAAGCTGAGTACTATTATCCCTGTCCCATTAAACATATATCTGTCACAAATTAACTGTATTTAACTGTTAGAAACTGGATAAACTGATCATCTGTCAAAGTAATTACCTACCATTTATTAACCCTCTGTTGTCTCACCCTTCCTAATCACCAAAAGCACATAATCTGCACCATGTTGTAGTGATGCCAGTTTTTTTTTCATGATTTGTTTTTATACCAAATACTCAATAACTGTCATATTTTTAACCCTTTAAATGCCATGTCTATATTGTAAACAAACCATATCTTTTGATGCAAAAACGTTTTTTTTTCAATATGCTACATAAAAATTACTTACTTTTGTATTTCTGTAACCTGGCCTATATCAATGATTACAGCAACATTAGTTAATATGCTTTTTTTTTTTTGCTATGTCCAATGTTCTAAAATGTGTCAAGCATTTTTTATTGACTTGGTAGAAGGATGTTAGTGTAGTAATTTAACATCGTTTACATTGTGCTGATTTTAGTGGCTGGTTCAGAATTTTCAAAATCATGCAAAAATTAACAACTTTTGAATTCAGACCTAAAACAAATTTTGATGAATAATATGACCTTTAATAACATGAAGTGCAAAGTGCGCATAATATGCTCACCTGGATATCGGAAGGTTAATACTAATTCACAGAGTTGTACTGCTGTGAAAAAAAGTGTTCAGTCTGTGCTGTTGTGATGTTATGAACGTTCTTTACAGCATCAGCGTTAAACCCTCAGCTGTGTGTTATGTATTCTTTATGATGCTTCTGTGAATCATTTCCATGGTAGCCGTTACCTTCTGACTCCTGCAGCCACAGAGGTCACTGACATAGGGTTCGTTCAGGGGATGAACTCACTGCTGCCGCTCGTCTGCACAGAGGGTTTCATGAAAATTACAGACTGGTCCTTTAACGTCTCTTATCTGAACTCTGACGGAGTCATGCTGAAGGCATTCAGTGACACTACAACAAGTCAGAGCAAACACACACTCCAGTCTGCAGCTGTAGGGTGTGTTGTGATTAAACACTGCACTCTATGTGCAGCTCACACCTACAGTCTGATAACACACAGGTGGAGGTGTGAATCTTACACCTCTGTCTGTGATTGGTTGCTGTGTGAAGGCGAGAACACAGTCTGGATTTAAGCATCCATCATAACACTTCCACTAACAAACCTCTGGCTGCACATTTTTACTTCAAAACGCCACTTAAAAATGACACCAAACTCAGCTCAGGTGTAACCTCTGTCCGTTCAAACACGCCTGAAACAGATCGCATGACCCAGTAACGCAGCTGAACACAGGAATCCTCACAAACTGCTGAAACAACAGCTGTCCTCCTGTGGATGTGGTCAGTCGTAGCTGACATCAGGTGTGTTTGGTCTTGTTGGATCTTTGGTTTAAATCTTATTATTACCTCCATCAGGAGGTATTGTGATCTCTTTGCTTTGTGTGTTTGTTTGTTTGTTAGCAACTTCACGGGAAAACTATTACAACCATCTTTACCAAATTTTACCCACAGATAGGCCTAGGCCCTGGGATGAACCCATTAAATTTTGGGCCAAGTGGGCCAAAGTTCAAGGTCACAGCAAGGTCACAAAGTCTCAAACTTTCCTATCTCTCATCACTGAGCAATTTTCAAAAAATCATAAAAAATTAAAAACGACTCCGGTTAGCCTCCAATTTGATACATAAATAGCTCATAACAATATCTTGTATCTGGCACAAAATTGTCCACATCCACTGTGGCATGTGGACTTTGTGGACATTTCAATTTAACATTGAAAATCCCATTCACCACACATTTTTCATTATAAGTCAAAAAATATTGATTGGAATTTAATCTAATTTGACATACACATGACTGGTACCAAGCTTCAACTTTTTCTGCTGTATGGAGCAGCCTTCAAACTGTTTAATTTAAAAAGAAATAGTCGATCCACACATCCACACCGTTCAGGGTGCTTGGCGGAGGTTTGCGTTCTCTGAACACTTGTTTGTTCTGTGTGATATTCACTGATGGAATCACAGATCAGTTTCATCCATTCAGGCTGAAATCAGATGCACAATGATGCATAAAACTAATAAATTATTGTCCTCAACTGCATAAAAACTTAAGCTTATTTTGGCAATATAAGGGGTAGAAAGTAGATATTTGTAGGGAGTAAAATGAAAAAGTTGACAGAGAGTTCAACACTTAAACCCAGTTCACCTAAAACTACTGAAAAACGGTGACTCAGTGTTAGTTCTTTACTTCCTCTTCTAAATGAAAGCACCCGAGTCTTGTATTCCATAAATCTGTATTTTCTTCTGCTGTTCTTTTTGTTCATCCTGGACATGTCTTCTTGTGTTTGCTCTGGTTTTCTTTCAGGTACCATTTGACAAACTGAACTGAGGTAAATAAAACGTGTACACAGTAACTGGTTCCACGGCTATTGTCCTTTTCAACCAGTGTAATCACAGTGTACGGATTCAATCACAGACAATAAACCCACATACAGTGTGTTCTGCTCCTAACACACACACGGCCAGTGTATGTGATGCAAACCACATATATTTATTTGCTCGGTAAATCCAGACCCGTACCGTCAGCTAGTTAGCAGCTCGGCTAATGATGACGCTAGCGTGACAAACCAAAATGGCCTCAGACCAAGATTAGCTGACAGTCAGCTGAATTCACTTCACCTTTACTACACACCGACCCCAAGCACACAATAAAACCCCTCATGTGGACACATAAACGTGACGAAAAGAGAAGAAAGCGGCTACCTGCTATCGGCTAAGCTGCTGTTTGACAGGGCTGTGAAGCTAACGGCTAACTGCGCTAACCAGTAAACCAGTGCATTCCGCTATGTGAGCCGTTAGCTTAGCCGCTTCAGCAGTCAGCTTCCAAACATTCCGTGAATAAAACCTAGCTATAATATTCTATTTAAAACCTGAGCAGTTAATGGAGTCGGTTGTATTAAAAAATACAAATATTTCAAGCTGACTTGACGCTTTCGCTGGTTTTGTTGTTCTCGGTAACTGCTAGCTTAAATCCAATAAAAAAATAAACACTAAGTGAC
The DNA here is from genome assembly GCF_902148855.1 of Sphaeramia orbicularis. Lineage (NCBI taxonomy): Eukaryota > Metazoa > Chordata > Actinopteri > Kurtiformes > Apogonidae > Sphaeramia > Sphaeramia orbicularis. The sequence goes on along the minus strand of NC_043978.1, from coordinate 8,208,345 downwards.
ATATAAACCATCCTCCGGGGTAAACTATTGTGTCTATGACAAATCTGAAAACATTTCCTGAATCCTCAAAAAGATTTCTAACCATCCGAGTGGAATATTATTCACATCTGATGAAACACAACAAAGATATTTATTCCGATTCTCGGCTAACGTCACTATTTTCTAGGGCTTCGTTGAGGGAAATTACGTCACCTCGTTAGTTTTAAGAGACACATAATCCGGACAAATAGAGCTAAAAATCTGGTTTTATGGTTCCAGACTGGGCTACTTTTGGTCCGGATGGTTAAAAGAGTCTTGGCTAAATCCAAAAATGCTTTCAGTGTTGAGGTAAGTGTAGGTAATTGAACTGCAGGGGGTTGGAAATCCCGTCAGGTGTTTATTTTTGCGGTCATCCTCAAAGTTGGATGTGTGACTGTCAGAGCTAGCGGGCTAACCTGGAGCTCGGCCCTCTCCACTTCCCAGTGCGCCCTCTCCATCTCGAACCGGGCCCATTCGTGTTGGATGTAGTGCAAGATACCGGGGATGGTGTACTGCTGCTGCGGCCGGGGCAGCTCGTCCGGCTGGTGGGGAACCATCACCCCTCCTCCACCGCCACCGAGAGGCGGATTAGCGTTGCCGTTGTTCCCCGACTGCTGCTGCTGCGGCGGCGGAGGCTGCCTTGGAGCGCCCGTAGCGATCCCTCCTCCTCCCCCTCCTCCTCCTCCTCCTCCTCCGCCGGGGTGCTCATCCATGTTTTTTATTTGTATGTTTTAAGAGAGTAAGAAGCCGAGTCCCAGGCAGTAAAAGGTCTGCTGAAGGATTCCCGTCCCCCCTCAGGCCCGTGTCTCCGGCCGGTCCGTGTCTCTGGCTGCCCGCGGAGGGCTGCGGTGAGTGCGGCTGATTACGGACAGGGACGCGGTGTTTGTGTGTGGATCTCACCGGCCGCCATTACTGCTCTCTCTCCCCCCTGGATCACACAGGGAGAACCCAGCCGCGGTGCACGATGGGAAGAATATCCTGTCATCCAAAAGCACGGTGCGGCGTTCCCTACATAAAGCCAACGTAGGAAATAAGAAAACCACCAAATTATAATACAGTTACTCTGAAACTCGATACACAGTTTGAGACGTTCGCCATTTACTATAGAGGCTCATTTGAATTGAGAAGATTCTGTAAGTAAATGAGTACGGAGAAAAGTACTCAATGAAAAACTTTAACATTTTATTTCATTTATTAAGATCCCCATTAGCAACTGAAACATCAGTTTCTATTCTTCCTAGGGTCTCCTCTACATTACATTACAATTTTAATTATTTACATTAATCTTACACTGTTTACGCCCATAAACACACACAAACGGGACATATAATACAACAGCCCGATGCAATAAAAATAAATAAACAAACAAAATAAGTTCTTTACATTTATACTCATTCACCAAACAATAGCTGACATCTTTCAGTATTATCAATACTCTTTCCATATCATGTCCATTGTGTAAAAAAGAAAAGTTTTAATTCAAATCAATTAGACTTCAAAAATAATATCAAATTTCCTTGAAATAATGTGTTTTTTTCTAAATATTGAGAAAGACTTTTGAAATCTTGAACTCAGAATATTGTGAAACTTTCAAAAATAATGAGTTAGTGTGTCCTTTTGTTCAAATACTTTCGGAAGCTGCATTAATTACACATTACAAATCTGTTTTATAATAATATTGTTAGATTAGGGGGGGAAAAAACTTCATTCTTCAATGATTAACACTAATAATAACACTTATGATAACTAGAAAAGCACTCGGAGAGCGCAGACCTCCGCCAAGGCAGATCAGCGGGCCCCCGTGGCCCCCCACCCCCGATCACCACCAAAATTTAATCATTTGTTCCTTGTGCCAGTATCAACATTTCCTGAAATTTTCATTCACATCCGTCCATAACTTTTTGAGTTATTTTGCACACAGACAGACAGACAAACCAACGCAAAACATAACCTCCTTGGCGGAGGTAAAAACAGATGGAAGTTTTCTCACAGTTAAAAGACTAGGTTTTTTTTCTTTCCTCAGTGAATGCACTGTAAAGCTGTTTTTTACCCTCGTAAATTCTGTTATTGAACGCAGCAGAAGACGGTCTCACTGAGCATGCGCAATGAAACGTTAACATCTTAGCATGACGGTGTTAGCTGCTGAAGAAAATGTTCAATTCCCACTTTTTTATTTTAACGCTGATTGAATATATTTGAATCACAGTAAAGCGGATTTATTACTTTACAAGAAGCTTTCATAGAACCTTCTCCTTCAGACTGAGGATGAGTAAAACGGACCTGTAGCTTGTTTTTAGCTCATTTAGCATTTAACGGGTTATTAAACACAGCGGGTACAGGTTGGTCCAAACTTTAACCACATATTCATGATTAAAAAGCCACATATGAAATGCACAACAGCACAGTTTTCACTGCACTTTCGAAGGTTTGCTAGGAAAACAAAACAGTGGGGTGATGCCTTCAGTGTTCCACGGACATTACACTTTCTTGGCAGTGGAAAATTGCACTTCATCTTGAGAGCTAGTTTATTTTTTAGGAATGTAACAATACGACAATAGAATAGATGTAAAATTCTATATGAGTTAAATTATCGATATAATAGTAAATGCCACGTCACCTCATGTTAAAAGTCAGTTGATGTGTTTTGTTTCCTGAAGGTATCATTAACTCAGCCTATCAGAAATGATAAGGTTCGTGCTGATGGTGAACCGTCAGGGTCAGACCAGGCTGTCCAGGTACTACACACCTGTAGACCTGAACCGCAGGGCAGCGCTGGAGGCAGACGTGGTCCGCTGCTGCCTGAACAGAAAGAAAGACCAGGTGAGAAAGACCAGGACCGGGTGAGACACAAAGACCAGGACCAGGGGAAATACCAGGACCGGGTTAGACACAAAGACCAGGACCAGGGGAAATGCCAGGACCGGGTTAGACACAAAGACCAGGACCAGGGGAAATACCAGGACCGGGTTAGACACAAAGACCAGGACCAGGGGAAATACCAGGACCGGGTTAGACACAAAGACTAGGACTGAGAAGGACACAAAGACCAGGACCGTGTTAGACACGAAGACTAGGACCGAGAGAAATACCAGAACCAGGTTAGTCACAAAGACCAGGACCAAGAGAAACACAAAGACCAGGAACTCGAAAGAGACATAAGGAAAGACCAGAACAAGGAGAAATACCAGGATCAGGTCAGACACAAAGACCAGAACCAGGAGAGACATAAAGAAAGACCAGGACCAGGTGAGACACAAAGATCAGGACCAGATTAGACAGAAAGACCAGGACCAAGAGGGACACAAAGACCAGGTCAGTCCAGGTCCAGGTGTTCTGACCTTTGTCCTGTTTTTCTCCAGTGTTCGTTCGTTGAGTATCAGGACTTTAAACTGGTTTATCGTCAGTACGCTGCTCTTTACATCGTGGTCGGCGTCTCAGATGGAGAGGTGAGACTCACATTCATTCATTCATTCATTCATTCATTCACTCACTCATGCATTCACTCACTCATGCATTCATTCACTCATTCATTTATTCACTCATTCATTCATGCATTCACTCATGCATTCATTCACACATTCATTCATGCATTCACTCATTCATTCACTCACTCACTCATGCATTCACTCACTCATGCATTCATTCACTCACTCATTCACTCACTCACTCATTCGTTCACTCATTCATTTATTCACTCATTCATTCACTCACTCACGCATTCACTCACTCATGCATTCATTCACTCATTCATGTTTTTACTCAGTGGATCCAGGTTTATTTGATATGAAAGTGAGGACAGAGGTCTCACTCTGACTTTTCTGATCCTCACTTTAGTCTAAATTTTCTAATTTTTTTCTGACTGTGATGTGTTTGTTTTTGTTATTTGTTTGTTGTTTCTTTTTCGTCTGACGTAGAACGAGCTCTCCATCTACGAGTTGGTTCATAACTTTGTGGAGGTTTTGGACAAATACTTCAGCCGCGTGGTGAGTTCAGGGACAGGGCTCAGACTGTTTTTCTGTGATTGTGTTCCGTCCCAGCAGAACTGAGATGATCAAACTCAGCGGTGATGTTGAACTTGAAAAACCTGGAGTCAAAAGGTCAAAGTTCAAGGTCACATGGTCCAATTAGTTTAAACACACATTTCTAATAAATGAGACGAGGGTCTGTGCCTCCTGAGTGAAGTTAGTTTAATGTCACTCTTTTATTTATTCTTAACCCCAGACAATGATTTAATGTCAGAAAAATAACTTTTTCATAATGAAAGAAATAGAAGTTAGAAGTGAAATTGCTAAAACAATTTATTTTCTTAATGTTATGAAATTTTTCAGAAACATTTCATTAAGTTTAAAAGATAAAAAAATGTAAGTTCGTCAAAGTCATAAATCAGATCCTTGTGTTTATTATGATACAAGTTATTTAATCTAGTTTTAATGGTATTTTCATCTGGTTTTAGTCTGATTTTAATGTTTTTCATCTGGTTTCTGTTTCCAGAGTGAACTGGACGTATCCTTTACCCGTTTCGTTTAAACACTTTTCCAGGTAGTTTGAAACAGCCATAGTTTTGTTTAACTGTTGATTCAGATCATGTTTAATCTGGATCGAGTCCACATCATCTTGGACGAGATGATCCAGAACGGACACATCGTGGAAACCAATAAGAACCGGATCCTGGCGCCACTCAGCGCCATTGACAAGATGGCCGACGGCTGAGGACAGACAGGAAGTGATGTCACCGGTTGCGATGATGCTTCATTGGTCAAAGGTGGAGCTGAGTCTGAACGATGTCTTCAACTAAAAACCTGAAATACTTGAGTTTGACATTTGTTACTGTTCATGTTTGTTTTCATAAACTTTTGCACCTGAAACAAACAGGACACGTCATCATTTAAAGTGACTTAAATTGATCTGAAAATTTGACATGTTGAGTTTGAAGGCATATGATTCAGAGTCTGAGGTTGTCACGGAAACATTCGGTTCATTATAGTAAAATTAAACTCAGATCGAAGCTGAAACATTGAACCGTTTTAAATCTTTATCGACAGTAAACAGGACAAACACGCACACTCGGTTCAGTTCATACTTTGCAAACATTTTAATGATTATTTTTTTGGAGCATACACATTTGAAAATATCTGTTTACCTCAAACTGCAACTCGAGTTAAATAAATGTTTATAATATACAAAGAAAATACAAGGAGAGCAGAGCCTCGCACACAACCAGTGTTTGTTTTTGTCTCTATAGCTTCATCAGGAAAAACAAAATGCACTCTGACCTTTGACCTTTCACAGACGGAGGTCGGTCGGACAGAGAGAAACAACCCAAAACAGTCTCACACACAGAAAATAAAATCATGAAACTAAAGAAAAGGAGAAGAAAGAAGCGTGATTGTTTGCTGAAAAAAAAACAAAAAAAAGAGAAGCTACGAGTCAAACCAGGCACTAAAACTGAGGAAGAGGAAGAAGAGGAAGAGTCTCCTGATCCGAACCAGGACGCCAACGGTCGCCACCGTCCGTCTCAGTGTTACGACGTCCTGGGTTTAAATCGCATCATCTTTGGTTTTACTCATGATCGTTCAGATTCTCACGATACTGATCAGAGCGTTAGTTTCACTTTCTTCATAAATAAACCAAGGATTCAGAAACAAATGTTTAATCAAAAAAAAATCAAGTCTGAGGTTTTTAAAGTAACTTCACACTTTGTTGTAAATTCTCCTTATTTTGAACAAGGAATTGATGAGAAAAGGGTGAAAAGCAGCCGTTACTGTGCGATAATGTTCAATTAAACAAGCTAGCAAATGTTAGCTGAATGCCGCAGTTTTTTTCAAACGTTAACCAAGTTATTTTCCCAAAATTTAGCTCGCTAGCTAACATTAGCTAAATGTAGTTCTTTGTTCCAACATTAGCTAAATTTAGCTTTTTTTTTTAAGATAATTTTTCCCCAACTGTGAGCTAAACTGAGTTAACTTGTAAACATTGCTAAATTTAGCTAACTAGCTGCAGTTAGCTTTATTTAAACACAGTAGCTAACATTACTAAATGTAGTTCTTTTTATCTAATGTTAGCTAAATTTTCAACATGTTGGCTAACATTACCCATGTTTAGCCTGTGAGGTAATGTTAATGCTAAATGTAGCTTCATCTACACATAGCCCAGTTTTATATTCAGCTCGCTAAGCAACATCTGACTGAAAAGAAATATATAAATTTTTTGATAAATTTAGTGTAGAATTTGTTTGTAACTACTGAAACCAAAGGTAACATTCATATTCATCGTCCTTGAAGCGTCGGTAAATTATCGGAAACGCCAGTGACAGGGTGTAGTATTTTCACACGTGTAGATCAAACGGTTGTGGTTCCGGGTCCGGATCAGGAGGAGGCGGAGTCACACACACAGAGCTGAATCAGTTTTTTTTCTTGAACTCTCAGCCTTCGAGGAGGAGGAGCCACTGCTCTGACTCCTCCCCTTCAGTCCATTATCGCTCTCTCTCTCTCTTTCGGCTGGTTTGATTGGCTGGCTGCTCTGTCAATCACGCGGCGGGTGGACAGACGACGGAGCATGCTCAGTGTGGCGGCGGTAGGTCGGGCAGGTGGCGGCATCGGGGTTGGAGGTCAGTTGAGGTGGAAGCCTTTCTCCATGGTGGCAGCGAGCAGACGCTCCCTCATGATGTCCTCGGACGAGTACTCAGGCAGCTTCAGGTAGTGGACGCACGTGTTGACTGATGGGTAACTGGAGTCTGTGGCATCCACCTGAGGGGGAGGAGCCGGGATAGAGCACCCAATCAGAGTGAGGTTACAAGCTCACGGTCGGAAACATCTCACGGACTCAGACTGCACTCAGCAGCCAATCAGAGTGCAGCTTACCTTTCGGACGATGGTGAGGCGGGGGTGCAGGTTGGCGAGGCCACCGGGGGGCAGCGTGGAGCAGCCGGTGGTGAACTGGAGGAAGGCCTTCCTCTCATCAGACGACATCCCACACAGAACCCGCACGAACCGCAGGAACCCGGGACTGAGGACACAACAACAGTTAGACTGGATGAGAACGCAGACCGGGCCCGGTACCAGGTCTGACCAGGCCCAGACATGGCCTAAACCAGGCTAAGACCAGTTCCAGACTAGGCCAAGACCAGGCCCAGACCACCCCCGGACTGGCACAGACCTGGTCCCGACCTGGCCCAGATCAGCTGATCCACCTGTGTGATGCTCACCTGTCTCTGGTGTAACCCAGCTTTGGTTCAGTGTAGTTGATGATGTCATCGGCGGTCCAGGAAGGTGATTGGTTACCGCAGAGGATCATCTGGACCTCTTTATGGCTGAAGGAGCTCAGCTTCTCCATTGGAAACACTCGGTTAAAGCCCTCTGAGATGGACAGGAGACAGACCATCAGATGGGTACGACCCGCTTCCACTGACAGACTGGTTCTGGTTTAACTAACTGGTTCTGGTTTAACCGACTGGTTCTGGTTCAACTGACCGACTGGTTCTTGTTTAACCGACAGACTGGTTCTGGTTCAGCCGACAAACTGGTTCTGGTTTAACAGACTGGTTCTGGTTCAACAACTGACAGACTGGTTCTGGTTTAACAGACTGGTTCTGGTTCAACTGACAGACTGGTTCTGGTTTAACAGACTGGTTCTGGTTCAACTGACAGACTGGTTCTGGTTTAACCGACAGACTGGTTCTGGTTCAGCCGACAGACTGGTTCTGGTTTAACAGACTGGTTCTGGTTCAACTGACAGACTGGTTCTGGTTTAACAGACTGGTTCTGGTTCAACTGACAGACTGGTTCTGGTTTAACAGACTGGTTCTGGTTCAACTGACAGACTGGTTCTGGTTTAACCGACAGACTGGTTCTGGTTTAACCGACAGACTGGTTCTGGTTTAACAGACTGGTTCTGGCTCTACCTCTGAACGCCTCCATCTGCTTCTGGATCCCCGTGTGCATACAGAAGTCAAACATCAGCTCCACGTACTCCTCGGCGTTCTCCATGGTAACCATCTGAACAGAGACACGTCGTCAGTCATCAAACGCACCCGACTGCCGCCACATCCCATCATGCACTTGTCACAACTCACCTCGTCGTCTCCGTTCGGTTTCAGATCCACAGCAGAGAAACCGTGGACCTTCGAGGACGGACAGAACTGGAAGTTTAACCTGCAGAGACGAGTTCAGACATTATCAGTTCACCCTGAACCCCATTAAACTTAATTAACCCTAATTAAACCCCATTAAAGCCGACAGACTGTTTTCTTAAACATTTCTGATTATCTAATGATGCTTTTTTTTCTCTTAAAAACTACATTTACTCCCAAACATATAGACCAGATTAATTCTATTGATCTCATTGACTGTAAATGTGTTGTGTACAAATGCCTCATACAGGAAATACAACTATGAGCCCATGTTAAATATTAATGACTCCCATTACCTTGAACCCTTTTTACACCAACATTTCCAGGGACCTTTATTACCAGGAGTTTATTTCCCTGGTAAATTAATTCCTGTTAATCTGTGTGGTTTGTGTCTCTACCTCAAAGTTCTGCTCAATGTATTCAGATCAATAAAAGAACCTGCGCTACACCTCCAGTCCAGTAGGTGGCGCCAGGAAGCTTAAGGGAAAAACACATTAATCTGAACATGAGAACATGCTAAAACCATTCAACATCAGCGTGAAGTGAACGGGGATCTTCATCTGCTCCAGAATGTTCCATGGTCTGTCTCATAGTCCATAACTGTTGTGTCTCTAAATCAAAGTGGATCCATTTAGATCAGGGGTCTCAAACATGCGTCCCGGGGACCAAATGCGTCAAACCAAAGGTTCCAATCCGACCCGTGGAATGAATTTGCAAAGTGCAAAAATACCAGTCTTGAATTGAATTAAGCAAAAAAATTTTTAGCTTGAATTAAGGAAAAAATGTTGAATTAACCAAAAAAATCTTCAATTAAGTAAAAAAAATCCTGAATTAAGCCAAAAAAAAATCTTGAATTATGCAAAAAAAAGTTAAATTTAGCAAAAAATCTTGAATTAACAACTTGAAAATTTTGTCTTTGTTTTAGTGCAAAAAATAACATTAAATTATGAAAATATTTACATTTACAAACTATCCTGTAACAATAAAATGTGAACAACCTGAAATGTCTAAAGAAAATTCAGCACAGTTGGAACTCTTTTCTGCCTGTTCCTCAGTGTTTCGTGTCTTTGTAGATCGGATCCATAATGCACATGTGGAAATGATAAGTTGAGGCAGAATATTGTTAAAATTACATTTTTTTTTGTTTGTTTAGAAATTGCAGTTTTTTCAGGTTATTCACATCTTTTTTGTTTGGATAGTTTAGAAAAGCAAGTATTTTCATAATTTAATGTTTTTTTTTTCTTTACACTAAAACACAGACAAAAAATTGCAGTTGTCATTATTTATAGGTTACTCTGTTATTATTTTACTGGTCCGACCCACTGGAGATCAAATCGGGCTGAATGTGGAACCTGAAGGAAAATGAGTTTGACACCCCTGATTTAGATGGTTTCTATGGTTTTAATCATCAGATTTGACTGGTTTTGTTCAGCGGTGGTGTTTCAGCTCCACGTTTCCATCGGAGGTGTTTGTATTTGTGAGCATTTTACCCGAGGTCCTCAATGCTGAGGGGGGGTCCAGAGCCCAGGGGGTTCCTCAGCATCAGGTCCTGCAGTCGGGTGTTCTTCTCGTCTTCAGACAGACTCTTCGACGCCAGAATCTGCCTCCTCTTCACTGCCAGTTCCTTCACCTCCTTCAGGAAGCCCGCCCTAAACCACCAACAGGAAGCCATCGTCAAATTAAACTGCATTAAACCTGAGACACAATAAAACCTGACCCTGGACCAGCTGAAAAACTATTCAATTACATTTGTCTAATCAAGTTCTCATTTTCTGAACGTCTCCCATTTTACGCATTAATTTTTCTCATTTGTCCATGTCCTCATTCATCCTTTGGTGGAAACTGCTGTTCCTGTACCATAACGTTGAATTAAATATGCTAACATTAGTTGAGTACAGCAGTTTTTTCTAACGTTAAAAAATTTGAATTCTTTTTATTTAAAATAAGTTATGCCTCCAAAATTTTGCTCTCTGGCTAATATTAGCTAAATATAACACACCAGCTAACATTAACTTTGGCACACTAGTTAACATTAGCTAAATGTTGTTCTTTTGTCCACTGTTAGCTAAATTTAGTTTTTTTTTCCTAAAATATTTGTTTTCAACAGTGAGTCATTCATAAACATTGCTAAATTTAGTAAACTAGTTGATGTTGGCATAATTTAAACATACTAACATTAGCTAAATGTTTTTTTTTTTTTTTCCATTGTTAGCTATATCTAGCTTTTTTCCTAAAATATTTGTTTTCAACTGTGAGCTAAATATTGTTCACTCATTAACATAGCTAAATTTGGCTAACTAGCTGATATTAGCTTAATTTAAGCACAATAGCTAACATTACTAAATGTGGTTGTCTTCAAAAACCACTAACGATGACTGGAGACACATGAACACGATCCACAACATGATTGTGAGGAAAACATCCTTGAAATAAACATATGATACTCAGCTTGTGTTTGACATTCATGTAAACCTAAAGCTGGTTCAATCTGCGACAGGTCGTCAAACCCAGAGACTAGTTTTACTGTTGTCCTTGTGTCTCCTTAGGTTTTAAGTCCTTGTGCTTTTTGTTCAGTTTTTATCCATTTTATAGAGTAGATTTAAACATTCAGCATAAACCTGATGCTGAGTTTAGACTGGGTTGTTAAATCAGGCTTAAATTAACAGTCAATGAACTGACATGAGTTCACTGGTGTTGAACCCGACCATGGTGAACTCTGATCATAGTGTTGTGGTCCGGGTTCTGGTCCAGGTCTGACCTGTGCGGGTTGACAAGCTGGAAGTCGTCCCAGGTCAGGATGCCGTGGTACCAGGCCGGCGGTTTGGGTTTTGGGGGGTCCATGATGAACTCTGACTTGGAGTCCTCGTCGAAGCTGCCGACCGAGTACGTCTCCTGACTCTCCTCGGTGGACGCCTCTGATTGGACCTCGGACAGCAGCAGGAAGGGCATGAGGTGCGTGCGCTCAGGGTCATGACCCTGCGGCGAGCTGCGGCTCTGGTACAGCAGTTTGCTCATGTTGGACTTGATGTCGCCCATGCAGAGCAGCTTGAAGAAGGGCTGGGACACGGGCAGGTCCACCAGCCGGTTGTCCTGGATGCACTTGGCCAGGAACACGCCCAGGAAGTGGAACAGTTTAGTGATTCGTTCCAACTCCTCGCTGTCCTGCGGGAATGGCGCTGGGAACAGACCGCAGGAACGCTGCACGTAGAACCCAGGAGGCTTCAGACCGCCACCCAGGTCCACCTGAGACACACACCAGAGGAATTACATAAAACAAATGACATTATATTAACCAAAACTGAACAACAGCAGAACCCAGGACACTTCAGACCAACGGCCACCTCAGAACTGCAGCAGGACAGGACTAGAGCGGATGAAAACTACAACAGATCAATCCGATCAATCCATGTCAATAATTGGTGTAAAATACAGTTCTTCATCTTTTCATGGTCATCAGATATGACCATATTTGGACGTTCAGAGGCTCCGTAGTTACCATGGAAACACTGTCATCTTCTACAACATTGATTCCCCAGTCAGACCCATGGAGTTGGATCAGTGAAAGTTGATGGACACACTGGGTTCAAGTTCAGAATAATAAAGAATATGAAAAAGAAGGAAACAGACTAAAACAAAGTAAAAAAGAATAAAATAAGCAACAAAATGAACAAAAACAGCCAAAGTTATGAATAAAAGAAAAAATAAGCCTGAAACTGAATGAAATTGAAAGATTGTTTTTTTTAAAAAGACAACAAAATGAACAATAATAAATAAAATTCATTTTATTTATATACACATGCTCATTTTGTTGTCTTTTGAATCTTTATTTCTTCACGAATAAGAACCTCTACAAAATAGTAAATAACATGGAAAAAATTTACAACAAAACAGCCAAAATGATTGATTAAATGAACAAATTAGATTAAAAAAAAATTGAAACATTGATTCACCAGTAAAACCCATGGAGTTTGATAAATGACAGTGGATAGACACACTGGGTTTATGTTCAGTTAATAATAGATTTATATATGGTGTGTTATATTTGATATATTATATTTGGAAAAAGTGAATTTTTCTTCAGGTTTCTGTTTCTGATATAACAACTCAACTTTAATCTGAGCTTCAATGAATGTCTACATGATCACTGAATTAAATACAGGAAAATATGTGATTTACACTGAAAAATACAAAATACAGGAGACATTAAGACGTGTTAAATGTAGAGAAAAGTTAATTTGAAAATCACTGCAAAAATACTTCTTGGACTTTTAAGGGTTAAAACGTTTCATAATCTCAGTGAATATTAACATTTTTTCCCCACTGTCACAGTTTTAAAGTGACAGTTAAATTGGATTTTTAACTGTCACTTTCTAATTTGGTCTACAAATTTTATGAAAAAACGAATGGAAATTGAAAGCAAATTTTCAGAAAATCGATTTTTTTTTCCATCTGATGCATTGCTTGTTTTTACGTTCAGTTAATATATATTTTTAATTATATGTTTTGTCAGATTCTATGGTCGTCGTGTCCGTTTGTGCGTCCCACCTGTCTGGACTCGTCGTCAGGGAAGTCGTCGTCACACAACCATATTCCCAGTGATGTCCTCTGAAACTCCGCCGCCACCAGAGCGTAAAACTCCAGCGTTGGGCCCAGACCCGTCCCCTCCTCCCCCTGAAACTCCACCTGAAACCACAGCAGACACAAGTTCACCCTGGATCCGCCCACATCACACACTCACACTGATGACAGTCAGTCTGCAACCTCTCACCTCCAGTACGGACTTCCTGTCAGCGTGGATCTGCATAACAGACTCCGCCCACTCCATCATGGTGTCTCCTCGGGGAACTTTGACCCTCTCGTGTTTGAGCCGTCCCACTCTGAACTCCCCGGGGTCGTCCCGTCGTACGGTGGTGGACGGCCTGGATCGTTCCATCGTCGCCTCTCGCCGGTTCTGCAGCCACACGATGGCCCTGTGGACAGTGGGGTCAAAGGTCACAGGGTCAGAGTGCAAACTGAACATCAACCAAACTCCAACGGCTGCTTAACTTCAGTTTCAACGCACCTGGAGGCTCCGAAGGCGGTGCAGGTGAAGTAGAGCTGTCGGGTCTCAAAGGGGATCAGGAAAGGACACTTGGACGTGAGCTGTTCACACCAGTCGGGCAAAGCGCCGCTCGCCAACGCCAAAGGCTCCTGGGAAATGAACACGCTCAGTTTAAGCCACAGCTGACGACGTCTCACAACACAATAATGAAAACCACAACCAAGAACGATGGTTTACACCAGGGGTGTCAAACTCATTTTCTTTCAGGGGCCACATTCAGCCCAATTTGATTTCCAGCAGGCCAGACCAGTAAAATAATAGTAGAATAGCCTATAAGTAATGACAACTCCAAATTTTTTAGTGCAAAAAATAACATTAGATGATGAAACTATTTCTATCCAAAACAAAAAAGATGTGAATAACTGGAAAAACACGAAATTTCTGAAGAAAAACAAGTACAGTTTTATCAGTGTTCTGCCTCAACTTTTGATTTCTACATGTGCATTACGGATCAGATCTAGCAAGATACAAAACAGGCAGAATATTGTTGAAATTGCACTTATTTTTCTTTAGACATTTCAGGTTGTTCATATTTGTTCAGGTTATTGACAATTTATTGTTAAAGGATATCAGAATTTAATGTTCTTTGCAATAAATCAAAGAGAAAAAATTGGTGTTGCCATTATTTATAAGCATAATGTCATATTTTTTTCACATTAAACCAAGAAAATTTGGACTCATTATTTCAAGGTTAGTGTGCTGTTATTTTTGAGTTTGATGCCCTAGACTGTTAACATCTTCAGGGTAATTTTTGCACTTTGTAAATTCATCGTGCGGGCCAGATTGGAACCTTTGGCCGGCTGATTTTGGCCCCCGGGCCGTATGTTTGACACCTGCGATCTAATCCTTGTGTGAGCTTAGTCCAACTCTTGGATTCGTCACTGACCTCGATCTGCTGCAGGATCTTGGTGGTGACCTTCTTGCTGGTGAATTCTTCTGGGGCTGCGTTGAACTGCAGCTCGTCCACATCTGAAACAGACATTAAGTTGAATCAGATCCAACACCGGCTTTGACCTTTGACCTGCAGGATGACTGAACTCTACGTACCCTCCTGCAGCGTCCTGGCGTTTGTGGCGGCGTCTCCTCCGATGATGTACAGGATCCTCAGCAGCTGTAGGACATCCTCCACACCGCACGCGTTCTGACTGCAGCCCGCCTTCGCCTGCGCCGCCTCTCTGGCTCCGCCCAGGATCTCGCTGCTCTGATTGGCTGAGACAGAGCTCGGACTCAGGCCGCCTGAACGGCCACCGCTGAGGCCGTGTTCACAGAAGTCCTGAAAAGACAAGGACAAAGGTCAGGTGGGTTTGGTCCACTGGGTTTCTCAAAGCATTTCCAACTGTCAGCATCGGTTTGATTTAACCCTTAGGAGTCCCTGAATGCACCACCGCACCCAAATCACACACTAATTTATGACAATGTATCAGCAGACAGAGCCTCGCTGAGTCGTCATTTACACTTGTGTGAAAGAGCAGATGTCAAAATTAAACTGTCAACACCTTTACCCTCTATCTCCAACCCCAACTGGTCAAGGCAGACGGCCATCCTCCAGGTGTCTCGGTCTGCTCCAGGTTTCTGCTGTTAAAAGGAAGTTTTTCTTCGCCACTGTCACCAGTCACAAGTGTTTGCTCCTGGAGGATTCTGTTGCGTTTCTATAAATTGGATTAGAGTCTGGTTTCGACCAACTCGATATGTAACGTGTCATGAGATAACTTTTGTTTTGATTTGGCACTATATAAATAAAATTTGATTGATTGATTGAAGTGTTGAAAGGCTGAGTAAAACCAGACTAATGATACACAATAAAAACTGAATTTTCACCAATATTATCATCCCGTTTGGTGCAGGAACAGATGGCTTTTAAGGTGGAAAAGTGAACTACATCAACCAATCAGATGTGTGTAATCTTCTGACAACTGATTGTTGTTCTAAATAATTATAAGTAGTTCTATATAGTTTTGTTAGTTGTAAAAATGGTTCATTGAACATGTATGTGCATCATATTGTGAGATTGTTTTGTAAAGTTGTATATAGTTTTCCTTAAAAAAAAAACAAAAAAAAAAACCCTGGGGCACTGCCTGCATTTTCATGTAAATAGCTGTATATCACTTTATTAATTGCTAAATTTAAGTTTTCAATTTCTATGTTCATTCTGAGTTATGTATATGGTTTGTTCAACATGATTTGGTGAAAAACAGTAAAGAATCTTAACTATTTCCAACTGGAATTCCATGTTTTTGGTGTGATTTTTAGGTTCAGTGTGTTGATACAGAATGTCAAATGTAAAAAAATAACTGTAAAGTCACACAGGTGAGGTTGTGCTTAAAAAAAAAAAAAAGATACCAAACAAGGCAAAGGAAACTGTTGAAATATCAAGGTAAAATCAAAAGTATTCA
The DNA here is from genome assembly GCF_902148855.1 of Sphaeramia orbicularis. Taxonomy (NCBI): domain Eukaryota; kingdom Metazoa; phylum Chordata; class Actinopteri; order Kurtiformes; family Apogonidae; genus Sphaeramia; species Sphaeramia orbicularis. Next base: position 8,192,705 of record NC_043978.1, on the reverse strand, counting down.
AAAACAGCCCAAATCCCCTCAGCCTCCTCAGGATTAAGGCTCCACTGTGTTTACAACTGTCAATTAGAAATGTCTTCAAGTGTCGTTATGTTCAGTTCTACCCTTTAAAAAGCAGGAATGTGCCTGAGCCGACAGGATGAAACAGTATTATTTTTTTTTCCTGGTATCGTCTGAACTACTGCCACAGAAACTGCCAGATTGGACTCATAGAGGAAATGTGTCATCGTGTGAGACCAGACCAGCGTTGGACTCACCATCTTCCCACTCTCCTTCTCCTTGTCCGAGTCCTTCAGTTCTCTGTACATGATCCTGTCGACACAAATAAACCCTGAGTCTCTGCAGTTCATCGGCGTTTCTGATTGGTTGGTTTGTTCCTGTGTTTCTTACGTGTACGTGGGCTCCCAGATGCGCCGCAGTTTGTCGGTCTTCACGGCACCGTTACAGGAAAGCTGCAGCAGCCGTTGGACGTAGTAGAAGATGGTGGACTTGTAGTTTGACAGAGGAAGCTCCACCTCCCGGGTCGTACCCAGACCCGCCACCTAAACCCAGAGGAGGAGGAGCAACCAGTCAGAGATCTGCACAGTGATGCGTTCACTCATTTAGTCCATCTTTAATTTCTGTTTAGTTTCTCAGCTGATAAAAATACTTAAATTGGAAACAGTCCTGACAGATGTTGAGCCTTCAGGTCCAGTAACTGACCAGAACACCCATCACAACCTGGTTCTGTTCGGACCACATGAGTTTAATCCCCACTCAGCACAAGAGGAAAAAAATCACTTTAACCAATGCTGAGTGGGATCATACAATACCTGCAGAATGTGCATTACTGCCTTTTTTATTTCTGTTTTAACTCGGGGTTTCTTGTTTGTTTTACTGATTTTATAGTCTTTTTTTAATTTATGCTATTTTCTCTTAATGTGCCTGAAAAATTCAAGATTCAAAGCGTTTTATTATCTTGTGTACACGTAAAGAAATAAAGTTTCCCTGTACAATGAAAATCTTACTTTGCTGTCAGCACTAAATGCCAAGAGAATTTAAGAAGTATAAAAATTTTTTTTAAAAAAGAAGAATTTAACTACCAACTTAAAACAAACAAAACAAAGTGGTATTTAAGAATGGCACGCAAAAGAGAATAAAAATTAAATAGAAAAATATAAAGTAGGATTGCCAAGTAAATAAATATATATTTGCATAAATGTGCAATGTATGAGTAACTGTGTAAATGGTCAGATACATGTTAAATGTGCAAAACTGAAAAGGGATAACATTCTCCACTTCGCTGTTTACGTACAGTGACAGTAAAGGTGTTCATTCATTCATGTTTCCAGACAGAGGGGTGTGTGTGTGTGTGTGTGTTCGTTCTCCTACCTTTAGTGTTAGTGAAAGGTGAGGAGACGGAGCACATTCCACCTCCTCCTGAACCTCAGACCGAGGGGTTCCTGAACCAGAGCAGAGGAATACAGTCAGATACCTGAACCTCCTCCAGATGTTCAAACACCACTGGTGGGGGGTGGGGCAACAGGCGAGTGTTTACCTGGGGGGGGAATCTCCAGGTCTGTGGTCTGCTGGACGTTGGTTCTTCCTGGTCGGGGGTCAAAGGCGGGAACCAGAGCTGAGAACTGTCTCTTCAGGACAAAGTCGTCGTCCCAGGTCCTCCTGCGACCTCCTTTGGTCTCGTACTCCTCCTCCTCCTGACACACACACACATAAAACACAGATACAACATTAGCGTGTGTTTTAGATTCACAGTTCCCTGAGTAAAACACAGAGTCAAAAGCGTCTCGTACCAGGACCTCCTCGTACTCCTGGTCCTCCTGATTGTCGTCTTCATTTTCGTCATCATCGTCATCTGGTTCTGGGAGGTCCTCCTCGTCATCCAGCTCGGCCAATAGTGTGTTGGCGCGGCAGCTGTCCAGGAAGTCTAGAGTCAAAGGAGAGGGTGTCAGTCACATGACTCTTATCAGTGAGTCTGTTTACACAACCATAGAAATCCAAGAACTGTATCAGATCATTAGAATAATCAGATTTGATGCGTTCACATGCACTTGAGAAATACGATAATCCATAAACCCTGTCTTAGACATTTCAGTGCGTTATCGTACATATGTAGTGATGGTAGAATCAAAATTCCTGTTACCATCTTCAGCTCAAGTTGGCAATTTTGTTCATTTTTTTTTATTTTATTCAATTTTTGTTTGGTTTTGTTCATTTTTTTCAATATTCCATTCAGTCTTTGTTTGGTTTTCTTTTGAGTCTAACAACGGTAGAATCAAACTTCCTGTTATTGTCTTCTACATCACTTTTGTTTTCTAAGATTTAATCATTTTTCCAGAAGTTCAGATGTAACAGAAATCAGATTAACCTGTATACATGCATGAAGATATCAGAGTATTGGGGACAAATCCAGGTGTGTTAATCTGATTTGTCATAATCAGATTACTGCTGTTATCTGATCAAACAGATCGGATTATACTGTTAACAGGATCAATTATACTCAGATACTGATCAGAGTTTTGGTGTGGATGGAAACGGGGTCATTGTTTCCGTTTGTGTGATCAGGTCATCTACAGCTGAACTAAAGTAAAGACATGTTCTGGTCTTCTGATGAGTGACGCCCAAGTGCCGCTGAGCAGACATGGTTGTACTAGACATGAGGTTTCAGGTGATGTGGGTGGAGTTAGCGGCAGGTTAGCTGAAGCAGCCTGTGTCTGTGTGCATTTTCACCAACCGTAGAGCGAGAACTCGGCCTCCTGGCCCGTATCGCTCTCGCTGGACGTCGACGTCAGGCTAGTCGTCAGCGTGTTGCTAAGCAGCTGACCCACTGACAGGCCAGTGGTTGCCGTGGCTACATTATTGCTGCTGGTTACTATGGAGGTTGACATGGTAACGGTGGAAGTGGTGCCGGTGGTGGTGAGGTTAGGAAAGCTCTGAGCACCCATGAGAGGAGAAGCTGCAAACAAACACACAAACAAACAAACAGAAGGAGGTTAGTTTGTCAGGAAGCAGGTCAGCTGACTGCACACAGAGCTGTGATTGGCTGGACGCTGCTCATGCTGTAAAACACACCTCTGCTTTATTTCATTTAACGGTTCTGTTTTTTATCTGATCTCAGTAAGTGCTTTTGTTTTATTGTTAAAGCGACATCATGCATTTAACTCCTTCAGTCCCTTTACACCAGTTTCTTCCTCATCTATTTGAGTCGCCGCCTTAATGCACATTGATTACTGTTAATTCTCTCATTCTACTGTTTGACCATCAGTGAGCTTTAGATTCATTATCTTCTAAATCCTTTAGGTCATTTCATTTACCTTTACAGGGTTACGGTCTGATTTTCAGATGACAAAATTAATATTTTAATCTATAACTTCACTTGATTTGAACTGAATTTACAATAAGAGTACATTTTAATGACCTATGTACAAAAACATAGTATGTTTTATTTTATTTATCTGGGCATTTTAAAAGGCACACACTGTTTCTCTGGAGAAGTCAGATGTGCACAGGGTGGTACAGAAGAAAACTGAGCAGTAATCCGTGTGGTTTCTACGAAAATCACATTAATTACTGTAGGACAGTTCACCACCAACACTGAAACAGTTCCACTGTTTCATCAACTTTAATCCAACTCTTGAGTCGTCAGCGTTCGATTTTAGTATTTATAAAAGGACTTGCAGACAAATGGTAAGAGATGACTCAACACTATTCATCAGGTTCTGTCTCTTATGACCCAAGAGAAAACTCCAGTTTTACTGTTAAACTAATTTTAATATATTGTTTAGTGTGAACTTTACTCCATAACATTAGAGATGTGCACTGTTAGTGTCGATAACCTTTAACTCAACCCCCGTCTGTGTCACGTTCACCAATGCTGGCAGGGTGTGGGACTGTCCTGCCGCTGATGCTGCAGCGTCAGACTGATGCATGTTCACTTACTTGCAGTGCTCATGACGTTGCGTCCCAGTGTGTTGGTGTTGTTGTCGCTGCTGCTGCGGCTCAGGTTCATGTTGTTGGTGGCGTTGGTGCGCGACATGTTAGGCGCACGACGGACGAAGGACTCCATGAGGCTGGCCTCTCGGGACGACAGGTTGGGGACGCTGGCGCTGGAGCTCATGGGAGCGCCGGCGGCCAATAGGGAGCTGACCGACAGCCGGGCGTTGGCGGCCGAACACAGAGGCCTCTGGGAAGGCGTGTCCTTACTGGAGGACTCTGACACAGAGCTGACGTCCGGAGAACTGACGCTCACCAGGCCCATGGAGATGGCCGTGTTCGGGTCAGTCGCAGCAGAGTCTTTGTTTCGATTTTCCTCTCCGGCGGCTGTTGGGTCGGCGGTGAGCGTCCCGGAGCTGGACGCCGAGCCAGCCCCACCCTCAACAGCCGACGACAGTACGACTATAGGCTCCTGCTGCTGTCCGTCGCAGCCGACCCCGCCCCCTCCGGCCCCTGAGGAGCCCTGGTCCAGGAGGAGCCCCTCGGCCCTCCTCTCCAGCCGCAGCCCACCCGCACCTCCCCCCGGCAGCCCGGCCGAGGAGCTGAGGCTGATGTCTGAGGAGGACGCCACGCTGCAGACCGAGCTGCTGCTGCCCTTCCTGCTGGAGGAGCCGGCTCCGCCCAGCGACGACGCCATGGCCCCGCCCTTATCGGGACAGTTATTTTTCACCAGGCTGCTCCAGGACTGCTGCTGCTGCGAGGAGGACGAAGTGGAGGAGGACGAGGAGGAGGTGGTGGTGGTGGTGCTGCCGCTGGCCGCCGGGGTCGCGGACGGTCCCACCGCTGAGGAGGAGGAGGCGGGGCCTGAAACAGTGGATGAGACAGGTTTGGGTGACGGCGCTGTGGCAGCCGACTCAGGGTCGTACCCTGGAGCAAGCTTGAGGTCAAACTTCCCTTCAGCGCCCATACGGTAAGAGTTAGAGCCGCCAGCATCCCAGGTTACATCAATCCAGCCTGGATGGACAGAGAGATAGGAGGAGACGGACGGATGGATGTCAGAGACCCGGCAGAGAGACAGACAGAAAGACAGAGGCAGACAGACAGACAGATAGACAGCAGAGAGGCAGCTCCACACCGGACCACCACTCAGATTAATGGACCTAAAGTCAACACCTGAGTATCAATCAGAAAAAGGACTTTAAAGCTGTTTAAGGCCTAGTTTAGTCTGAGTCTTAACAAAACAAACAAACAAAAACTATCTACACATAATTAGCATTTTAAAGATGAGGACACAAATGTGATTATAAGTCTTTAAACTGTTTGAGGATCAGGTAACGTTGGACTGAAGTTCAGCAGCCACGAGACAGGATGCCTGCACATCTATACATCTGTTCTAGTGTTCCAGGCAGATGCACATGGAACACAATGGACAACTGACCAATACTTTTATGGCTCCCATTAAGGGGGGGAAATGATTGGAGCGATTTAACAGTTGATTCCATGAGCTCAGTAGTAAACCTCATTGGAGTCAGTGCATAAGCAACATACAGATATTGTATATTTTTAGTAAAACTATGATGGAAAATTTCAAGTAATAATAAACTAACTTCCTTTAATTGTAAAACTTTCAATGTACTGTATAAAAATGGAAATGAGATTAAAAGTAAAACAAACGAAAATGGAGCAGCAGAAAATGGACCAAAACTAATAATTTTCTGAGGCTTTGAATGTGTTTTGGTTAAAAAGTCCTGAAAAAGCAGCACATTTTGTGTTGGGTCAGTTTCATTTCTTTAATATTTAATCCATTTCTTTAATTAATTTAATATCTTGAATTGTCAAGTTCAGTCTGGCGTCCTTATGACCGGTTTCAGAAAAGAACTACTGATCTAATTTCACATCTAAAATGGATGTCATGAGACAACAGTTGGTGAAAAACTGACGCAGGTGAAATTAAAAACAGCCTTTGTTCTAGTGAACGCAGCTGAAGTCCAATTCAGATCATGATCATGTGAAAAGACCCTCCAGTCTCTGAAGAGGATCCTTTCATGTCTGCCAATAACTCACTCAGCGTCAAGGTTAATTCTATGTTTTCAACCAACTACAAGCTACAAAGTGAGAACATTTTTTCTCAGAAAGTTACAGAAATACTCAATTCATTTTTCTTCATATTTTTAAGAATGGATTTATGGGTAATGGGTACGATTACACTTAGTAGAGTTATAGTTTAGGACATTTTGCCTCAAAACATTCTTGTTTTAGCTGATTGATCTGTTTTATTTATGCTGAAAAAGAGGATGACTGAATGAAAAACTAAAAATCAACCATTCAGTACATTTAATTTCTACAGAATTCGTGAAGTAAAAGACATGTCATAAACTGGTTGTTCTGGTGTGACATTAAAGACCAGTTCAGGGACGTCATGGATTAAACACAACCTGAGCAGGTTTAGGTCCCGGTGGAGCAACAAGAGAGAAAAATATGAACACAGTCACAGAAAATGACAATAAAAGCAAAAAAGTAGAAAATATTGTTTGCAAACGTAAAGCATCAAAGCCACAAAGAAGAAATTAATTAATTTTAAAAAATCAAAAACGATCATCGCTGGCATCCTGCTTCATGATTCAATCAACGATAATCAAACACTGAGCTGTTGGAGGCGTCTGGACCAATGACAGAACATCAGATCTGGATCAAAAACACTGAAACACTGCAGAGACAGGAGACGAGGAGGAGGAGGATGATGATGAAGAGGAGGAGGAGACAAAGAGGAGGAGGGGCGGGGTCTGTCCTGGTAAATCTACATCTGTCCTTAAACCATCCAGTATCCGAGGGAGCATATTATGCACACTTTGCACTTCATGTTATAAAACGTAATTATTTTTCACAGTCTGTTTTAGGTCAGAATTCAAAAGTGGTTCATTTTTGCATGATTTTTTAAATTCTGACCCAGCCACTAAAATCAGCACATTGTAAATTATGTTAAATTCCTGCACTAACACCCTTCTCCCAAGTCAGTAAAAAAAAAATGCAGACATATTTAGCATTTAACATTTGACCTAGCACAAAAAAATAAGAATACATATTAACTAATGTTGCTGTTAATCATTGACATATGCCAGGATGAAAATAAAATAAATAAAAAAATCAAGTAACAACTAATCCGATTTTCATGTAGTACATTGAAAAAAAACAAACAAAAAAACGGCTTTTACATCAAAAAAAATATGGCTTACATTACAAACATGGCATTTAAAGGGTTAAAAATATGACAGTTACTGAGTATTTGATATTTTTGTTTATGGCTCAAGTTGATGGAATACAAAAAAAGAAAAAAGTTCAAACCATACTGTATGAAAAAGATTTTGACATTAGTACGACACTGTTCAGATCACGCTCTTTTGATGATTTTGATGAATAAACATTTTCATGTAATTTTACTGATTTGAACACACACAAAAAACAGAGAAAACTTTGTAGTTGTCATTATTTATAGGTTAGTATGATAGTATTTTATTGGTCACTTTAGATCATATTGGTCTGAATGTGGAACCCGAACTCACATGGTTTTAACACTGATTGTTAATATCTTCAGTGTAATTTTTGCATTTTGGTCCAGATTAGACGCTTTGACAAGCCTCGTTTTGGCCCATGGGCCGTATGTTTGACATTCCTGCTGTAGAGGATTTGGAATTATACCTGGTGGATTCTATCTACTCCTCAGCGTTGACAAAGTCAAACTGGTCCCAGGTCAGTGTTTGGGTCGTGGACAGAAGGAGCAAGGAACGTTGAGAAAAACATGAAACATAAGATGACGACCAAGCTGAGACTTCAACTGGAACAGACCATGAATCGACCTCCTGATCCACTCCGTTCCCACAGTCTGTCATGTGAACAACTGTACTAACAGGGTCCTAGTTTACTGACATAGTGACCAAACAATCCTGGTCTGCTGATGAGATGGTAACACTTACTGGTCACTTAATTCTTCACCCATTTAACCCATAAAGACCAAAACATCCACAGACGACCAAAATTATCAACTGATATAAAATGTTAAATAACTGTTGATCGATTAATCCCATCAATACATGTAAATAATTACTTTAAAATGCAGTTATTCATCTTTTCACGGTCATCAGATATGACCCATTTGGACATTCAGAGGCTCCATAGTTACCGTGGAAACACCAGTGTCCAATGGAAAAGCGACTACTGTCATCTTCTACAACCTTGATTCACCAGTAAAACCCATGGAGTTGGATCAATGACAGTGGATGGACACACTGGGTTTATGTTCAGTTAATGACAGATGTAGCAGAAAAACTATCTTAAGTTTTCTCCATTTTTGGTAAAATGACTCAGCTTTGATCTAAGCTTTAATGAACATCTATATGATCAGTGAATTAAATATAGGGAAATACATGATTTTCACTTAAAAATGCTAAATACAGAGGATAATATTACAATAAATGGCGATAAATGACTTAAGAAAGGTTAAAAATAGGGGGAAAATGATTTGGGTACGGCCACAAAAGTAGTACTGGGTCTTTATGAGTTAAATATGTTTTTCCTCTTAAGATAGAAGTGTCAAACATAAGGCCCGTGGGTCAAAACTGGCACTCCAAAGGGTTCAATATGGCCCAAAGGCCAAGTGCAAAAATTACACTGATATTATTAATGGTCAAGGGTGTCACTGAGTCCTGAAAAGCTGTTCTAATCATAAAGTTAAATTATATATTTTTCAGTTGCAGATTCCTGTTACTAAATGTTTTGTGTGTTTGTCGATCCACTTTGATCTGTAAGCTGTAATGCACATGTAAATAATAAACTGAGACATACACTGGAAAAACTCAAACCTTACCAAATGTATTTTTCAAATTTCTAGACCAAATATCTCATCCCACTTAAAATAAGACATAATCACCTAAAGAGTAACTTTTCAGTGAGATATAAGAACATATTTTTAGACAATAAATCTTGAAAATTTTATTTGAAGAAATCTTACCTAGATAATTTTCATTTGTTCCATTGGCAGACTTTTTTTTTTTTTTTTGATTGAATTAAGCAAAAAAAATCTTAAATTAAGCAAAAAAAAAAAAAAAATCTGCTAATGGAACAAGTGAAAATTATTTTGGTAAGATTCCTTGAAATAACATTTTCCAGATCTATTGTCTAAAAAGTTCTTACATCTCACTGAAAAGTTACTCTTGAGGTGATTATGTCTTTTTTTAAGTATGATGAGATATTTGGACTAGAAATGAGAAAAATACACTTGGTAAGATTTTGTTTTTTGCAGTGTACTGAGACAAATTATTAAAATAACACTTATTTTTCTTAGGAAATTTCAGATTATTCATGTTTGTCGAGGTAATTCACAACACAATTTTACTGCTTTCTGCACTAAATGAGAAAAGTTTGGAGTTGTCACTATTTAAAGATCATTATTATTATTTTACTGGGCTAGATGTGGCCCCTGAACTGAAATGAGTTCGACACCCCTGTCTTAACTCTTTCGGTGCCAGACAGTTAAGGGGCTAATAAGCCTTAAAAGTGCCACAGATTTTGGCCGTTTTTCAGTATTTCGCGTCGTTTTTATAATATTTGAAGAATCCTGCAGGAAACCGCTCGGTAACATCCGACCGATTGCTAATTAGATTCAAAACGCACAGGACGCAGCCGATTCATTATTGATCGTAATTTGCATAATTCATAATAATAATAATAATCTTTATTTATATAGCACTTTTCATACATTAAAAACTGTAGCACAAAGTGCTTTACATATCAGTTTAAAAATCAGTACCGCCCCTCACCCACACCCACCCACTCACCCGCACACACACACACACATATACATGCAAACCCACAAGCTCACACATACTTAAGAAGACTGACTGAGCACGGGTAGACCAGAACAAAAATGTACAAGTAAAAGTAAAACATCAATTTAGGAGGCGCTGTCTCAGGGAGCCATCCGCACCAGGAGGCAGCCGCCGACCCCGGCGACCAGGCACCAGCAACACAGCCCCGCATCCCAACTAGTGGGAGAGGGCCAACTGGGACCCCCACCCACCAGAAAGGAGCGGACCCCAGTGAGAGAAGGCGCCACAGCCCCCGGAGTCCACAGCCGCCCCCGGCATGGAGGGCTCCCTCTGATGAAACACCGGAGAATAAGAAACATTAAAAAGATATAAAAATATTATTCGGTCGCGTGACCTCAAATTCCCGTCTGATTGGTCTCAAAAGGGGGACACAGAAAGAACGTCATCGAAATGTGAGAAAGAAATGGGGGTGGATGGTTTGTTTGTACACAAATGTGGCGTGTTCTCCAAAGCCGATCTGATCGGCCCGTGGTACTTTAAAGGTTGTATTTGTAAAGCCGATTTAATCGTCCCATGGCACTGAAAGAGTTAAGACATTTTTAGCTGCAGGTGTTCATTTATGATTCTGTAGAGGTGAATAAAAAGTGATGAGCACAGATGAGACACAAATGTAAACGTGTCAGGTTCACGTCTGGGTTGTGTCAGGAACCTGCAGAGTTCAGAGGAGTTTTAAAAACAGTGACATGGAGAGCAGAGCTGAGCAGATATGTGAACATAAACCTAAACATCATCAACGTTTCACCTGGATGACAGCTACACCTCAGCCGTTCGTTTTCTCATCATTATGATTCAGTAAACAGAGGGTTTGTCTGTTCCACTGTTCAGGAAACCTGTGAGCGTCAACATTAAGGCTTCATTTCCTTCTAGGTCTGTTCCTCATGTAGGTAATGGAGGTGAGTTAATGTTGTATGGTTTTATTTTCAGATTCTATTTTACTGATCATTAAAATCCAAACGTTAGAGAATGTTAATGGTCTTTTTTTTGGACTGTTTGTCGTCCTGTTCAGTTGTTTTTTTTAAGCTGTTTGTCGTCCTGTTCAGTCAGTTTTTGGGGGCTGCTTGTTCCATTCAGTCATTTTTTGGGCTGTTTGTCATCCCATTTGGTCATTTTTTTGAGGGCTGTTCGTGGTCCCGTTCAGTCGTTTTTTGGGGGGGCTGTTCATCATCCCATTCAGTCGTTTTTTGGGCTGTTCATCCCGTTCAGTCATTTTTTGGGGGGCTGCTCATTGTCCTGTTCAGTCGTTTTTTGGGCTGTTCATGGTCCTGTTCAGTCGTTTTTTGGGCTGTTCATGGTCCTGTTCAGTCGTTTTTTGGGCTGTTCATTGTCCTGTTCAGTCGTTTTTTGGGCTGTTCATCCCGTTCAGTCATTTTTTGGGGGGCTGTTCATTGTCCTGTTCAGTCGTTTTTTGGGCTGTTCATGGTCCTGTTCAGTCGTTTTTTGGGCTGTTCATTGTCCTGTTCAGTCGTTTTTTGGGCTGTTCATGGTCCTGTTCAGTCGTTTTTTGGGCTGTTCATGGTCCTGTTCAGTCGTTTTTTGGGCTGTTCATTGACCTGCTCACTCATTTCTTTCCTCCTTCAGGTTTCAGTCTATCCTGTGTCTTACCGTTGTGGGCCTCTCCGGTCACTGTTCCCTCTCCAGCCGGGTTTCCATCCTGGTCGCGCCACTTCCAGTCAATTCCGCGGACGACTCTGGCACCGGGGACAATGTACTTCATTACCTGAGAACGAAACAGACGCCGCTGCCGACGGAGGTTGGCCTCAGCCTCTTTCACAGCTTTACCTGAGGGAAAAAAACAGATGGAGTTTTGTACCGATGGTCAGCAGAGTTTATCTGGCAGAAAACAAACCGTGAAAAAGGCTAAAACTATGTTCTGAATCTAAACCATTGTTCAAGTTCTTAAAATTGTCATCCACTTACTGTAGTTTCAAGTTTTTATTTTCATTTTTACAGTTTAGTTTTTGATTTTTTTTCATTTTAAAAAAGGTGCACTTTGAGTTTTAATTTAGACACAAACAAGTTTTAGTATAGTTTTTCTTTAATTTTGTACTTAGTTTGAGGTTCTATCAGAAAAGCCAGAAGCTGAAAAACACTGGATGAAACATTAGCCCCTTTTCCACCGCAGGAACTTTTATCGTTTACTCTGGATTGAAAAGCCTCTGTAAAAAGTTCCTGGTAGGCCGGGGGGGGGGGACTGATTGGTGGAACATACTGTCAGCATTCCACACTTCCATTCAACCTCCATGTTTAATCCAGTGGTGTCTGCCCGCAAACATCATCAGCCTGATCTGAATACATTTTCAGGAACTTTGACATGGAAATGCAAACCACTGATTAACAGAAATTCAACTACCAGGTAAATGAGTTCCTGGAAATGAAGGTTCCGGGAAATGTTGGTAGAAAAGGGGCTGTTGTAGGACATCAAATATGACTTGTAAGAGCAGTGTTTATTAAAAAACAGTGGAACATCTAAGACTTTAAAAATGTAAAACTGTTATTATTGGATGTTTTTGTGTTCTAGTTTAGACCCTCAGAGACTCATGCGGTGGGTGTGAACGGTGTCCTCACCCAGCTGGTCCTCGCAGACGGCGGTTACGGTGCCATACAGCTCCAGCCCCGACAGCGACAGGTAGTGAGTCTGCCCGCTGGCGTTCTTCCCCATCTGTTTGATCCGGATGTGTCTCCAGCCCTGTTTCTCCTCTTTGGACGGATCCAGAGGCCATGTGGCCGTCGACCTGAAACACACACCACCACATGGGGACGTGAATGCCACTGCTGCATTCAGGGCCCATCCACAGGTCTGGAAACATGCGCTGCTACTGAACTGCAGCCCCAAAGCACATGTCAAAAACATGAACAACTGAATCTGACACGTTCACCAAGATCTTCGTATAATCGATTTAAACTCCCGAAGTATTAGAGGCTAAACTTTAAAATAAAGTCGTCATAGACCTCCCAAATTTACAATCCTGAAAAGACTGACGTGTTTACTGTTGACATTTGTTTTTTTTGTTTTTTTTTTAAAAAGATCCATTTAATTTAAAGTAAAGTTCAACCCATGAAGACCAAGTACTACTTTCTTCTCTCTATTTAACCTTACTTAAGTGTTTCATCACCATTTATTATAATATTGTCCTCTGTATTTTACTGTTTTTTCAGTGTAAATCATGTATTTTCCAATATTTAATTCACTGATCATTTTGATGTTCATTAACATTCAGAGTAAATTCAAAGGTTATTACATCAAAACAGATTTTACTGAAAAAGTCATTTTTTTCCTCAGTTTTCTCTATCATTAACTGAACATAAACCCAGTGTGTCCATCCACTGTCATTCCAACTCAATGGGTTTTACTGGTGAATCAATGTTGTAGAAGATGATGGTGTTTCCATGCTAACTACAGAGCCTCTGAACATCCAAATGGGTCATATCTGATGACCATGAAAAGACGAGTAACTGTATTTTACACCAATCATTTCCATGTATTGATAGAATTAGTGGATCAATGGGTATTAAACAGTTTAGATCAGTAGATCGTTTTGGTTGCCAGTAGCTGTTTGGGTTTTTAAGGGTTAAAACTGCATTGATTATTCCCATCGTTTCAACTTTACAGACTAAACCACTACCTGATAAATCGTGACAGATTAAGAGACATTGAAAATAATCATTATCTTCAGTCTTTAATGATTTCCGTCCTTTTTCTCATCTCTACTGAATCATTTTGTAATTGAATCCAAGTGGCGAGACTGACTTTAGAAAACCAGTGGGAACAAACTACAACAAGCAAGCAGTTTAATCTGTGTGATGAAATAACATGTTGCGTTTAGAGTGTAGTTGTACCCTGGTTCGTTGAGGCTGCAGTCGTCTACATGTGTGTACAGAGTCGTCCAGTTCTGACCATCCTTCGACACCTGAAACACCCAGTTTCTCAGTGCTGAGCGGCCGTAACCCCTGAAGAAGAAGATGAAGAGTCAAATGAGAACGGGAGCACAGAGATGCAGTTTAGTCTGATCGTTCCACAGCTCGCCATCGGGATGCGTTTGTTTTCTGACCTGGCGTGTCTCAGGGTGTACGCGGAGGGGATGACCCACAGGCCCAGGTCGACAGCAAACCACGCGTTTTTGTCATCGTTGGTATGGCAGTTGAGGGCGGAGCTGTCCCGACTCAGGATGTCCTCCAGACGACCATAGGGGAGGTTCCGCCCCTCGGATGATGTCACCACCACCAGACCGTAAGCGGCGGGGTTTACCCACTCATATGCTGTCCTGAAACCATTCACAGACAAACACCGTCAGAGAAATCATATCAGAATTAAACTGAGATATGGTTTATTTGGGGACTTCATATATTAAAGCCATGTATTTGGGCCAGATGTTAAATCTGTCCGTTTTCAGTTTCATCTGGTTCATAATGATTGAAGATCTCTCTCCTGAAAATTACTTGAAATAAATGTTTTTAAAATGGCATAATGCTTAGTTGAGTTTTTAAATTACACAATATTTTTACTTAACCTCCAAAAAGGGGATTTAAAACACAAATTATATTTAATCTAAACATTTTCAAAAAAACTTATGCAACTCCACATACAAACCTGCTGATGATGAACTGATGAAAAATTAAAAACAAAAAAACGCAGGATTACGAGAACCTTCACAGGGATTTTAGCAAAATATGGCATAAGAGATTGAGAAAAAAAAAAAGCAACTTCTGTTTTTTTGTTTGAGGTTACTGGCATTTCATTTTTCTTTCCAAACTGCTGCTCCTCAGTTAAACTGTGCACTTTCTTACTTGGCGTTGGTTCCGACCCAGTAGATGATTCCATTCTCATCAAAGTCATGTTGGTGTCTGAATGTGAATGTCTGTCCTTCCCTCAGCTTCCTCACAAAGACAAAGGATGAGCGCTCGAAGTCGTACCACTGCTTGGCCACCTGGAGGATGAGGAGGCAAAGGTCAAAAAGACTGTAGTTCATTAGACTCTATTGTACTCTGTACTCAGCGTTTCCTCCTCACCATCTTCAGCAGATACTGCTCCAGAGACTCCACAGTGGCCAGCGGTTCCATCTTCAACATGCGACCAGTCCGATCGATCAGAGCCGTCTCACCTGGTGCTCGCTCCAGACGAAACCGCAACCTCCTGGTTAAGATCTAGACAACGCATGAACACACGTTATAGTCAGAGCCTGGACCAGAGGGATGGGACTGTCAACTGGAACATGGACCCCAGAGATGGGACTGTCAACTGGAACATGAACCAGTGGGATGGGACTCTCAACTGGAACATGGACCCCAGAGATGGGACTGTCAACTGGAACATGAACCAGTGGGATGGGACGCTCAACTGGAACATGGACCAGGATCGGACTCAACTGGAACATGGACCCCAGAGATGGGACTGTCAACTGGAATATGAACCAGTGGGATGGGACTGTCAACTGAAACATGGACCAGTGGGATGGGACTCTCAAATGGAACATGGACCAGGATCGGACTCAACTGGAACATGGACCAGAGGGATGGGACTGTCAACTGGAACATGGACACCAGAGATGGGACTGTCAACTGGAATATGAACCAGTGGGATGGGACTGTCAACTGAAACATGGACCAGGGGGATGGGAGTTTCAACTGGAACATGGACCCCAGAGATGGGACTGTCAACTGGAACATGGACCAGAGGGATGGGACTGTCAACTGGAACATGGACCAGAGGGATAGGACTGTCAACTGGAACATGGACTAGAGGGATGGGAATTTCAACTGGAACATGGACCAGAGGGATGGGACTCAACTGGAACATGAACCCCAGAGATGGGACTGTCAACTGGAACATGGACCAGAGGGATGGGACTGTCAACTGGAACATGGACCAGAGGGATGGGAATTTCAACTGGAACATGGACCAGAGGGATGGGACTCAACTGGAACATGAACCCCAGAGATGGGACTGTCAACTGGAACATGGACCAGAGGGATGGGAGTTTCAACTGGAACATGGACCAGGATCGGACTCAACTGGAACATGGACCAGAGGGATGGGACTCTCAACTGGAACATGGACCACGGCTCAGCGGGACTCACCTGCAGGTTGTATGAGGACCCAGGTGTGTCGTACAGGTGCAGAGGTAGACGTTCTATTGACTCCAGAACAGCTATCAGTTTACGGATTAAGGCAACAGCTGGTCGGCTGCACACAAACACACAGGAAACAGTCATATCCAGTCTGACACATCATCTACTTGTGGTCATTAATTAGCATCATTTGTAAAACATACATGTATTATCTGAACGGGTTTCAGACCAAAATGTGAATGAAATGCAGGCTGTTACCTTTCATCGTCTTCATTTTCACTGAAAGCCGCCTTAAAGACATTGATCCTCTCCATTAAAGGCTTACAATCATGTTTCAGGTCCAGTTCCACACTCTGCACACAGACACACAAACAGATGTCAGATCATCTCAGAGACTCCGCAGAAGGTCAAAGGTCAGCCCAGTGTGGTGTTAAAGTTCACTCACATTATTGAGGACAGTGAAGAGCGCCTGGACTAGGCCACTGCTGCACATCTCATATGGAGAGATGGTGTTTTCATCCTTTAAAACCACGATCAGGTTCTCCAGAGCTGTTTTCATCAGGTCCCTCCACGTGTTCTCCCCCTCGATGCACTGAGGACACGCACACGGACACGTTAAAACACTGATGGGTAATACAGACTCGTGAATACGACTGTACCCATCTGTCAGTGTACTGGTACATCTGTTGTGTATTCCTACTCATCTGTCTTTGTACCCGTACCCGTCCGTCTGTGTATTTGTACCTGTATGTCTGTGTACTGGTATCAGTCTGTTAGTGCATCTGTTGTGTATTTGTACCTGTGTGTGTGTGTACCGTTACCTGTCTGTTGGTGTATCTGTTGTGACCTGGTACCTGTCTGTTGGTGTATCTGTTGTGTATTCGTACCCATCTGTGTGTGTACTGGTACCTGTTTGTTAGTGTATCTGTTGTGTATTTGTACCCGTCTGTGTGTGTACTGGTACCTGTCTGTTGGTGTATCTGTATCTGTGTGTGTACTGGTACCTGTTTGTTAGTGTATCTGTTGTTTATTGGTACCTGTCTGTTGGTGTATCTGTTGTGTATTTGTACCTGTCTGTGTGTATACTGGTACCTGTTTGTTAGTGTATCTGTTGTGTATTTGTACCTGTCTGTGTATGTACTGGTACCTGTTTGTTAGTGTATCTGCTGTGTATTTGTACCTGTCTGTGTGTATACTGGTACCTGTCTGTTGGTGTGCAGCTCCCAGGCTGACTCCAGCTGTGTGGAGATGTTCCTCAGAGTGACCACCACACCTCTGGGCATGCTCTCTACAGCTTTGAAGTGGTCGTCGTACAGCTCCCGGGCCATGCTCTTCACCTTCTGCTTCGTCTTCTCCAGCTTCGACTTCAGCTTCCTGCCTCTCTTCCCGGTCCAGCCCGTCACAAACTCTGAACCTGTACAGACACCGTACCGTTTAGTTAACACACCCTGATGCAGAACCCAGGAGGCTGGTCCAGGTCCTGGTACTGCAGAAGTTCTGTTCCGACTCACCCAGTGACGTCTCTGCAGTGAACGAGTGTTTGGTTCCTCTGTTGGACTCGAAGACGAAGCCGGGTAGGTCCTCCTTCAGGATGGTGGCCTGCTGTCCATCTGAGTTGTGGATGGCGATCTCCCCCTCCTTCAGGCAGGTCAGGGACCAGTTCCCCACCGTCAGCTTCGTAGGTCCCACACTGGACAGGATGGGCTGGCTGGCCGTTACTGGTTTCACCTGGCTCCGGGCTCGCTGCAGCTTCTCCAGGAACTCACTGCGAGACTCTGCAGGACCACAGACCCAGCCGGTTAACCCCATAAGGACTAACATTATAACAGGCCTAGATTTATTTACGTTGTTTTTGCCATAAAAGTGTCAGAAGATGTCTTTTTTGCCAAATCTTTTTCACTTTTTTTCAGGAAGAACTTAACCTTTCGTATCTGGCCAGTATTTATCATTAATATATGTAATAAATGCTTAAAACAGTGTGTCATAGTAAAAAATATTAAAAACCAGACTTGAATTTTTATCATATTTATTATGAAAAACAACTGTAAATGTTCATAATAAAACATTGAGATTACAGAAATAAACTTTCAATTATTTTCCATGTGTTCAAACATTTTAATTTGTCTAGATCATTCTGTGTCCATGTTCTAGCTTCTTATTTCTAGTTACTGCTAGTCATTTTTAGCCTGTGTGATAGTCTCCATTATCTTTCTGTAAAGTTGTAGACAGAGCCCCTCATTTCACTGACAAAAACATCCATGATCTGCTTCTTTTATAGACACTGCATATCTTTATGCTCTGGCTAGCTTTCTGCATATAGATTTACATATCTATATATAAATATACATACATACATTTAACTATCTATTAAGTATAGAAACCAGAGCAATACAGATAAAAACAGTAACAAAAACACAACAAAACACATTAGTAGAACACTCTGCTGCTAAAAGTAATAAAACTTTTTCATGTCTCTCTGCTCCGCCCACTTGCACCCCTTCCCCTCAGCCAACGCAGGCTTCTACCCTAATGTGTTATACAGCAATAGAAAGAACCCAATCTTAGCTAAAAGATGACATTAGAATGTCGTCAATGGCGTAAACGGTTCAGAAGTTATGGTAATTTGAATGATGGCAGATATAAAACTGTAATTCTGAAGGCAATCATTCATAATGGAATAACTGGCAAAACGTGTGTGTGTTAACTGACAGAATGTGTGTGTGTGTGTGTGAGTTTGAGTGAGAGTGAGAGAGAGAGAAAGTGTGATGGGGTTTGTGCTGCCCGTACCAGAGCTGTCCGACCCCCCCTCTGGACTCCCACTGGAGTACATGGTGGCTAGTTTTCCGTCCAGGATGAACCTGAACCAGCCGTTGGATCCATTGGAGAGTTCTAGGGCGGCAGCGTCCGACCAGATGTAGAGGCAGTCCCGCCCCCTGATGATTGACCAGTCCCTCCAGTGGTACGGCTTCCCCTGCTGGATTTCACGGGCGTCCTCCTGAACCTCCTCCTCCTGCAGGAGAACATGGTATTAACAATGCTCTTCAGATGCCAGCGTCATTTTTCAAAGGTACAGGGTCTTTATTTTTCATGTCTCATCACGTCTTACCTTCTCAGGCTTCGCTTCGTCCTCGTTCTCATCATCAGATGCCGGACCGGCCAGAGTCGACACCTTGTTGATGACTCCCAGTCTGGCCAACTGATCGAGGAAAACGTCTCCACCTTTATCCACCAGGTCTCTGATGATCTGCAGCGCCAGCAGGTGGCCGTCATCGTCGTCCTGAGGGGAAAACAGACAGATGTGTTGGAATATCTGCACAGACTCGTGAACCCGTTTAATTACAGGGATGATCTGATGCCTCATCGTGACATTGAACATGTGACACAGCTGAAGCTCTTCTTAGCCCTCAGGCATGCATCCTGTGGGTTCAATGTGCAGTGTTACCTCCTGGTCCAGGACAGTAGCAGTGATCTCCACCAGAACAGTGGGCAGGTTGTGTCCCGTTTCACTGTCACACACCTCCTTTAGCAGCACTTCACTACTGTAGTGAACCATCTTTCTGATCAGAGCCAAACTGGCTTTCCTGAACACACACAAAAACACAAAAAACATCCACACTCATTTAGACAGGAAGTGACTGAAACATTCATCTGTGTAGAGTTTACAGGGTCACTGCTTCAACACATGTATGTATCAGACGTCGAATACTGGCTTCATTCATAGTAGTTTTCAAATGGACTGGTTTTGTTCTTTCGTTTGTCATCTCTGATCCACAAGACTTCAAACTACTAAGGATGAACAATGACCTGGACAAATGAGAATTTACACAGGCAATGACTGGGTTCATTTACCTTTAGCAGTTGGTAAATAAAGGCCGATAAAGACATATTCTGACGTTAACAATAACAATCTCTGGTCCAAGGATCTGTTATCGCTACGTGTTCCAAACGTTAGAACAGAATTGAGAAAGAAAGGTTTTAAATGTTCTGGTTCCACTGCCTGGAACAACCGACCGAAAGAGATCAAACTGAAGGAACTGGTCTGTGTAAATGCATTCAAAGTCATTTTAAATGAATGGGAAAAGGATAAATCTGGATGTCGATGGTTTTCTAATTGACTGAATCAAGTTCTGCTTTGAGATGCTTTTAAGGAACATTGTTGTTATATTTTTAGTACCTTTTCAGTTATTGATGGTGTTTTATATGTATGTTTTAGGTTTGGTTTTACAACTGAGTTTTACTATGGGTTTTATGTACATTTTTAGTTGATGTATGGATGAAATCTCGATTTTCTGTAACTTCTGCTGCTGCTGTCTTAGCCACGACACTATGCAAAAGAGATTTTTAATTATAGCGAGTTTTTTTTCCTGGTTAAATAAAGGTTAATAATATTCTGCTAGCTGTGACATTACTCATGTATGTCGTTTTAACTCTGACAAATACAAATCAACATCATCAACAGGAGAGAAATCCATGGAGAGACAGGTCATATTTTTCTGATTCTAACACCTTACATGAACAAATATATACAGGCATGGAAAAAATTATTAGACCACCCTTGTTTTCTTTAGTTTCTTGTTCATTTTAATCCCTGGTCCAACTAAAGGTACATTAGTTTGGACAAATATAATGATAACAACAAAAATAGCTCATAGTAGTTTAATTTCAGAGCTGATATCTATCCATTTAACATGTTTTCTTGATAAAAACCAAAATCACTTCAGTTCTTCCATCAATATCTATGGCATTGTACTGACAAAAACAGTGCTTTTAGGCATTCCATGTTTTCTTTTCTGTCTGTTTTAGTCACGATACACACAGGAGTTAGCACTTGATTGCATAACCATTGTTTTTGATGGTCTAATAATTTTTTCCATGACTGTACGTAAGAGAACAAGCGCGGGATGTGATGAGCTTCTTCTTACCTAATTGAAGGCAGCATGGTTTGCTGAAAAGTTTGTGCAAAAACAGGCAGAAGTCTCTTCAGATAGATGGGAGCCATCTCTGGGTCTCCTTTGGGCTCGGTTCCCTCCTCCTCCTCTTTATTCACATCTTTCTTCTTCTTATCGTCTCCTTTGTTCACAGGACACATCCAGTCTCCTGAAATGCAGAGAGACAGGTATGAACTCCTTCACAGGTGACAGAGACTGGCCCCGCCCACTCACACACAGTGACACTGTGGTGCGTTCACTGACCAGGTGACTGCAGGATGGCCACCACCTCGCTGTGTCCCCTCTCTCTGGCTTTGTCCAGAGGGGTTTTCCCGTCCTCGTCCCTCAGGTCCGGGTTGGCTCCGTGACGCAAAAGAGTCTGTACACAGTCACCACGTGAACAGGAGGGTCAGCAGCCAATCAGACCATTCATTTGTTTATATTAATTTGGTTTTGTTCCATCTTTTTCATTGAGTCTTAAGACAAAGGTTCAACACTGACTCTGAACTCAACATGTGATCGAGTCTGGAATACAAACTATGTTCTACCTTTGCTACTTGTGGGCGTCCGAAACAAGCAGCATAGTGCAGTGAGGATGACCTCTGACCTCTGTTTACATCCGCCCCCCTCTCACACAGAAACTCCACCTGAAACAACAAACCACTGATTGATAATCCGTGCCTGAAATGTGAACCAAACAGCTGTCGTTCTTAAAAAGTGAAATGAAGAATGGAGCAAGTGGCTCTTCGTTACCATTTCCTGTGTGCCGAAAGCTGAAGCCCAGTTGAGCAGCGTTTGTCCTACATCGTCCATGAAATTCACCTCAAAGGCTGTGTAGGGAGAAGAAGGAACTAATCAATATTCAAAGACAGGACAGAGACAGACACCTGAACACTGAAACACTTGTATTGGTAGCATTTAATCCTTTAAGGACTAACATTGCAACAGGCCTAGATTTCTTTATGTTGTTTTTGCAATAAAAGTGTCAGAAAATGTTTTTTTTTGCCAATTCTTCTGCACTTTTATTCAGGAATAACTTAACTTTCAATATCTGGCCATTAATTATCATTATTATATGTAATAAATTCTTAAAACAGTGTGTAATAATAAAAACTAAACAACTGACTTGAATTATAGTTATATGTATGATGAAAAACAACTGTAAATGTGCATAACGAAATTAAAAGAGATTATAGAAATAAAATTTTAACTATTTTCCATGTGCTCAAACATGTTTGTTAGTCTAAATTATTCAGTGTCCATGTTCCAGTGTCTTATTTTTAGTTATCTGTAGTCATTCTAAGCCTGTGTGATAGTCTATGTCCACTTTCTGTCTAGTTGTAGACAGAGCCCCTCATTTCACTGACAAAGACATCTATGATCTGCTTCCTTTGCAGACAGTACATCTGTTTCTGCCCTGGCTAGCTCTCGCCTAGAAGTGTTAATGTGGTGGCGATGCAGTACCTCCGGTGTCAATGGCGTCGATCAGAGCGTCTGTGTCTTTGCTGCGGATACAGTCAATGAGCTGTCGGTGTGATCTCTCTCCTGAACTGTCCAGGCGTCGCAGGCCGGGGATTCGGCTCGTCGACCCTGCTGTGGATTTGGGCAGCGCTTTCCGGCCCTCGAACAGGAGCACGAGCAGGAGGTCCACTAGCCGCATGGTGTCCAACACGCAGCGCTCGTCTCCGCCCAGGGCCGACTCCATTGAGTCGGGTAGTGCCGATCGCAGCAGGTCCTGGACCAGAGGAGGAGAGGTTAACCACCGACCCTTCATTTAAGTTTCAATGTCAGACGGCTTTGAGTGAGTTGACCTACATGCGTGACCAGCGGTGACCCTCTGCACAGTGTGGACAGCAGGCTAACGATGGTCGACACCTGGTTGCTCAGTTTGGAATCAGGGGCTGAGGGGGCGGCACCTGTTGAGGTCCGGCCTGGTTTACAGGAGGAGGCGGG
Organism: Sphaeramia orbicularis; assembly: GCF_902148855.1. Classification (NCBI taxonomy): domain Eukaryota; kingdom Metazoa; phylum Chordata; class Actinopteri; order Kurtiformes; family Apogonidae; genus Sphaeramia; species Sphaeramia orbicularis. Next base: position 8,169,949 of record NC_043978.1, on the reverse strand, counting down.
GCCTGATGCTGTGCCACCAGCGGCCGCCATGCGGGACAGCAGCTCCTCTGTCAGGCCATGTTTGGCTAAAGGGGCGGGGTCGACGCCACGACGGGTGAAACGGTCAGCCAATGAAGCGAAGCAGCGCAGAGCACCATCTGAAACCTGGAGGATGGGGACTGGTCAGTCACACAGAGGGTGCAGAAAAACCCCCTAAAGGTTCTGAACCCTGTAGATCAGGGGTCACCAACCCTGGTCCTTGAGTGCTACTATTCTGCATGTTTTAGACGTTTCCCTCTTCCAGCACACCTGACAAGTCGTTATCAGGCTTCTGCAGAGCTTGATGATAGGCTTATCATTTGAAATCAGGTGTGTTAGAAGAGGGATACATCTAAAACATGGAGGATAGAAGCTTTGGAGGACCAGGGTTGGAGAACCCTGCTGTAGATACTGTTTTTATTTCTCAGCCTGGTCCACACTGATGGGGTTTAGCCTCCTGGGACATTTTATTTGAGGGGATGATGTGAAGTGTTAAACTTTAACAATGTTGTTTGGTGAAGTGTGTGGAGGTGAGGTTTATTTTTCTGACCTTTCACACAATGACTAAAAGCATCAGCCAGTCGTGTTGTGCAGAACGGACATCACTTCACAGCAACACTGGACGTGTGCTGTAACAGCCTCTAAAGTTCAGATTTTTTAAGTCCATTCCTGCATGTCTATCCCTAACCACCATCTGGCCCAGACTAGAGATGCACAATGTATCATTTGAGCATCGACATCATGATGTACATGTGCACAATAGTCACATCGCAGGTCCTGCAATGTAGGATTCAAATGAATTTAACGTGTTCTCATCTAATTTCAAGGGTATGTGACACACACCGCACACAGCGATCCACCAATCACAATCATTCTTAATCAGTTTGGAGTGAGACACTGGTAACAATATTGAAAAATGAGCAACAAAAAAGAGAAAATCACCGTAAATGAAGACTTGGTGTCAAAAAGAAAAGCAACATCAGTTATCTGGAATTACTTAGGATACAAGAAGGATGATATTGAACCACGTGTTCTGTGTAGATAGTGCCTTGCACCTGTGTTGCCACAACAGGTAATGCAACTAATTAGTTTGACCATTTACGTCGGCACCACACAACTGTTATATACTCCTGAGTATTTTTCATAACGCAGGGTTGGGAAAAAATAAAATAAAAAAATAAAAAATCGCAATGTCAGTTTTTTCCAATATCGTGCAACCCTTGCCCAGACAGTTAGAGAGAAGTTTTATAAAGTAAAGGTCAGATGGATGTTTTTTTCTTTCTTAAATGAAGTCAAAAAATATAGATATAGGAAAGTAAAGCTTAGTGTGGACGAGGCCTCTGTTAGGCCAGTATGTTTCAGTCAGCTGACTGTTTCTGCTGATTCATGCCGTGTCTTTAATCTACATTTTGCACTGTTTCTATTTTTCCCCACAGACCGTCCTAGAAACATTCTAATCCTGATGAAACAGCAGAAAACATGGATGATTCAACAAGAAGCATCTCTCAGCTTCACTTCTGGAAATGGGATGCAGATTAGTTAAGACACAAAAAGCATCAAACAGAAAATACTGATGTAAATACTGATGACAAACATGTCACAAGTTTGCAAAGTTCCCTCAAACGTCCACATTACTGAGCAGCTGTGGTTGCGTGGTGCGTTCACTGTCACCTGGTGGTCTTCGTGTTTGAGTAGGCTGGACAGGGACTCGACGCAGGTCTCAAGAGATGAGTCCTGAGGCTCCATCTTACTGCAGAGGCGGGAGACGACGGCCATCGCTGAGTGTAGAGTGTCTTTGTGGACAAGGTGGCCACTGTCTCTGATGAAACTCAGCACACAGTTCAGACCGCCAGCCTCGAACACAGCACCGGACTCCCTGGTACAGATCAGCTCCAGCACCTGGGAAATAAGCACCAGTGGGTTAAAACTGAACCACAAGGCTAAAAAAACAAACAAACTGCTAAATCACAATAAACAACTGAAATAAAAACATAATTCAACAGCATATTTTAACTAAAATTAATGACAATCTATGACTTTGTGGCTAAAGTAACACCAGAAAAAAAAAAAAAAATCATGAAAAAAGTGTTAAAAAAAAAAAGCTAAACTCAAAAACCACAGGCTCAAACAGCACCTGACGATGTAAAAATAGATGAAGAGTGTTGGTTCATTTTTTATCAGCAGATCAGAGCTCAGACATGAGGCACAATAACAAATAAAGAATATATTGAGAACATTTAGCAGCACATGGTTCTGGATGTGGTGCCTGAAGTCTGGTTAAAAACAGACAAACAGGAGGATGAGCCCTGATATCAACTTCACAGAAGACAAAAGCTCATCTCACTACTGTTCTGATCCAGCTCTGACCCAGATTGTCCACTGACCGCGTTTCTGTGGATGGAACTGATGAACTGACCTTGACACACTGCTCAGCCAGGTCTCGGCTCGTCCTGTTGTTGAGCTCCACCACCACCAGCCGGTTGCACAGCGCTTTGATGGCCCCGTCCACTCCCACAATCCTCCGGGTGCACTCAGCCGACACATCCAGGTAGTAGGTGATGGCTCGGGCTGTGACCTCCAGCACATTGTCCGGGGCGCTTTCGTCCAGAAAGATCTTACAGAGGGCTGGGAGGAAAGTCCGAGGAGGACACCTGGACCGAGAGGACAGTCAGTAATTTGAAAACCCAGCACTAAAGCTACATCCAAACTAATGCACAGTAGGACAGTTCCTCATTAAGAAATAAAAATGAAAGAAGCTCACGTCTCGAAGCAGCGGTCGACGTTATCGGACATGAGCAGCAGCATACAGAGCTGCTCCAGAGCGATGAGCTGCATGTCCCGCTCATCGCCCTGACCCATCTGCAGCCACTCCAGCAGGGTGTCTGGGTCCACGTCCGCCATGATGGCTAGCCTAAAGGGTCAAAGGTCACAGCCATGACATTCACACAACCAGCAACACAGCTAAATAAAGAAAAGTCTGTAGCAGGTCATTCATCTGATTAAAAACAGGGTTCTGCAGGTTTAAGCAGGCTAAACGGAAGGTGACTAAAGACTAGTTTCACATCACACACAGGCAAAAAAAAAAGTATATATGACACAAATTAAATCCTCTAACTGTTCATTAAACAGTCAAACTGATTTTTTGCCCTTCTTTTATTTGTATCACAGTCTGGACCAGAGAGACCCCTGAGGAAACCTAGGTTTGGAAGCAGATCTGCTGAGGCCATGATGAGTTACTGAGGCTCATCTCACAGACTCTGGTCATGTGACCACTCACCTGGATCCCCGTTGGCTGCCTGGTCTGGCTCAGCGCCCAATCACTGCTCACAGTCCTGTCGCTTTTTGGGACTCATCCAACCAACCGGACAGAGGGAGAGACAGAACGTGGACGAGGAAGCACTGTCTAACTCTCACAGGGGATTCTGGGACATGTAGTTGTCTTCAGCTGCAGCTATGACAACACAGAAGAGAGAGGAGAGTTAACCAACCAACATCAGAGAGGACAACTGGGCTGGTCAGCTACTCGCTGTTATTTCAGAAGTCGAGGAGAGAAGAATCACAGACCAAATGGCAAGAGATGAAGAGTAGGAACCAAAACATCTGAAGGGGGATGTATATGGTCTCTGGGGCCTTTAAGATGCTTTCACTCAATACAACACAGAAATGTCAGAAATCTGGTGTGACAGGTTGACTGCAGCTGCCAGCATCCATTTGTCCTGAACACTCTGCCTGTGACACAGAAAAATGTCAACCCAAACACCTCAACTAAATCTAAATCAGACATCAGAGGACCCTGACTGTAGACAACAGCTGCTTTATCTTCTGTTATTGATTTATCTAAGACTCAATCAATCATGCACACAGAGGCACCAGAGGAAGATGTAGTTTTAACCCAGTAAGACCTAAAGAAACTCTACATAATATTCTAAAACCCTAGCACTGTTTGTCTCCTAAAAGTCTGGCCTTAAATGAATATGATGAAATCATCAACGTTCCCTGAAGCGTGTATTTCTCTGCGAGAACCCAGTTTTAGAACGATTAAAAAAAACAAAAACAAAACAGGCGACTGTACCTGGAAAGACCGGACATCAGCAGTCTGTTCCTCTAAAGTTTTGTTAACCCAGTTTAACTGACATGAGTGAGTCGGGGTAAACCAGGCTTCACACAACAGCAAACAGTTTGAATTTCCCACTGTGCAGCAATATGCAACATTGCATCCTGGGAGTTTGTCAGGAATGGACTAAGTTGATTAGGACCTAATTTGAACACTGTCTGTCTGTACTGTCGGTCTGTCTGTCAGTGCTGCTCAGACAGATCCTCTTATCAACAGATTAATCATCACAACTTGCCAGAGAGCGTCCGACTCACTCACCCCTCGCCCTCAGCCCCACCCCGCCTCGTCGGCCTGGTCGTCACTCAGTCGGTCACAGGTTTTGGCTTTCACCCCCTTTAACCCTTCGTGGTGTCCTGTGTCCACTTTCTAAGTCCAGATCGAGGTCAACATCCAGGAGAGACGAGGAAATGACACGACCCAACCAGACACACAGGTGAGTTCAATGAACGTCAACGTCATTCAGAACCTGGACAGACCGGGTACGGTTCTGGTGGAGCCAACGGCCATCTTTGAGAACACTATCCCTCCGTTCAGAATCAGGTCTATAAGTTGAATCCACAACCAAACCATGTGAACATTTCAACATCATAAAATGGACTCAGCTGTGACGTGTCTGATCAGTGACACTAAGCTCCATTTGACCCATAAAGAACTTATCGACCACATAAGTGAATTATCTACAGATGCATCAGATCTAAAGTTAACTCACAACTATTCTGATTGTTTACATCTCTTGTGATGGAATTACTGAGCAGCAGCCTAATCCATTAAGATTTAAAAAAAAAAAAAAAAAAAAAAAATTGTACAAAATGAGCTCTGACAACTTGTGATTTTGGGAAAAATTCAACCCAACAGTCCTTCAACGTGACCTTTTGATTTTCTGTTCTTTAATTATTTCTAGACTGTGTTTTAACCTCACATTCTGCATTTGCACTTTACTGGATTCCTGTTGTCTTTAAACGCAGTTGGATTTGCGTTTATGGCCATATCAGTGACAAATGAGTAGGTATGTTTTTGTTGACAGCAGACGTTTCGTGTACATTTACAACTGTCTACATGTAATATTCTTAAAGTACGTGTAATAGGCACATAGTTTTTTTTGTTATGTTTAATGTTCTATGCAATCCTTAGACTCAAGCCAGTGTTAAAGTTTTAAGACATAAAAATTCATAAAGTTTCCATGCTATTGTAACTGATAATAGCTGTAAAATGTCAATGATATTTTCTGAGACATTGTAACACAATGAAAATCTCCTTATGGAATTAATCCTTATGTGAATGTGTACATTTTGTCTCTCAAGGAGCTAAAGGCCAATTATAGTCTGCGTCTGGAAGACTCATTTTTCACTAGAATGAGATGAAAGTTGTCCTGAACATCCAATAAAAACTAAACACTAAACCCTTTGTTTTACAGAGCTCCAACTAATAAACACAAGTAATTCTTCAGCCAAAAAAAGAATCTTTCATTTTCAAACTGTGACATCTTTCCACTGCGTTTTGTCCAAATGTGGACTGTCTCATGCAATAAAAATCTGTCGATTGTACTTTTTCCAACACACAACATCAACCAGAACACCTTCCTTGCCTTTCTTTTTTTTTGAAACAATCTGAGTAAATTCATTTATTCTCTGATAAATACATTTTCCTGAATCACAGGATGTTTTGACTCTTGATGACGACTTGGAAAAACACAGTAAATACAGAAGAGACAGAGGTACCAAACACTGTTTAACATCTCTGAGGGTTAAGAGGTTAAATCATCCATTTTCCAAAGGCTGGGTCATGACCCACAGGTGGGTCACTGGCCACTTTGTTTGGGTCACCTAAAATAATCATATTTCAGGTATTTAAAAAAAAAAAAAAAAACTTTGAAGAACAGGGAGTGCACAAATTAAAGCCTATGAAAGTCAACATTCTTGTCTGGTTGCATCTTTTCCACCGTAATATGTTTTACATAATTTTTAATGTTTGTATCTTTAACACCTTCTTGATCTTGCCATGTCTTTCACGTCGTTTCCTCTTCTTTCGTGTCAGTTTTGTCTTTATATCTTTTGCAAACCACAAATAACTTTGGTTCCTTCAGCTTTCACTCTCAACACATCATCATCAGACTTTACTCTGTAAAGAAATTAAATGACATGATAACCATCAGGATGGATTTATATGAGCATTAATGTCATTCCAAGATTTTTGGGCATATCATTCAGCCCTAAAGTGACTAAAATCTACAAAGATGAAAAGTCTTCAACTATTGAGGACAGTGTGATGAAGATACTGAAGGGACTTTTAGGCCTGATAAAGTCCCACATTAATCAACCAGTACCCAGCATAAAAACACTCCACCAGACTCTATGGTTTTATTTCCATACGGTCCAGCTCCAGCAGAACAAAATGCCTTTGTGTGTGACTGACTTCAGACTTAAACATTGTTGTTAGAGACTCCTTGTTAGGGGATAATTACATGTTCAGTCATGACAAAGCTACCCGTGTGTCCCCGAGTTTCATCACCTTCCCCGGCATAAGGAGCCTGATTATTTCATCAGACACACACCACTATAAGAGGATATAACAGGGACGTGATGCTGGCAAAGTTAAGCCGTCCAGCTCGCTGTCCAGCTGGGTACGAACGGTTCAAGGCCGAGTTCCACACAGCTACTGCCCATTAGCTTCACCTGCTAACGGAAGACTGCGGTGTCAGTACCCTGCAACACGTAACATCAACCAGAAATGTCCACAAACCCCTAACGAGGATCCAGACATTATGAAATAAAGTTGTATTTTGTTTGTTATCGAAACCGAGTTATTCAGAAGCAACGAACTCCAGCAGTCTGGCTAATGTTACCCGGTTAGCCATCATTAGCACCACGCTAGCCCATCTACACCTACCGAAGTAACACTCACAAGATAAAACCGCCTTTTAAACGTCGGTTTGTATGCTTTCCTTAACTTAAGACACAAACCTCACTTACTTATTTTATCTTTTGCTGTTAAAACTGTTGAAATTGTATGTCGGCTAGGTTAACAAGAGTCGCGGCCTCCGACCCTAAACACAAGCCGCGGGGCTCGAGTTCCGGGAGAGCCGAGAGGCCGCGACGCATCCGCGGTACACACACCACCAGCGGCACCGGCTCCAGCTGGGGCTGCGGCTTACCTGCGGGGATGAAGAAGCGTTCGCCGTTTCTTCTTTTCGGCACAGACACTTAAACGGATGTATGGATGGCGATGTTGTAGGTCCAACTTAAGGGGGAATGGTGTTACTTATCGCCAGTGACGGGGTTTAAATCAAGGCGTTCCCATCTCGTCTGTTCGGGGCTAAAAAGGTCAGAGTGGACGGCGAGGCGCTGAACACAACACACTGAAATGGAGAGCGGAGCCGACTGCGCATGGGCCGTTCAGGGCCGCCCCAAAGCTCGGAAAACGCAAAACACGTTTAGGTTCAAATAAAAAATGCTCCAAACATCACACTGAAATAAATACAAAGACAAAGCAGTTTGATTTAGGTTTGGTATAAGATCACCTCTGCCTGAAGTTAATATTATGCTGCATATGATCAGGGCAAAAACAAGTATTTTTTCGTGCAGTCAAAATGATTATTATTTTTAGATTAGATTAGATTAGATTAGATTAGATTACATTACATTAGATTACATTACATTAGATGTAACTTTATTGATTCCTTGGTTAGAGCACAAGGTTCCAAAGGTTCCAGCAGCAGCACAACATCGTATGTACAGGACAGAGTTAGCACTGGTAGCTATGAGAACAAATGAAGAAAATAATAACAATAATTATAGAAACAGAAGTAAAGAGGAAATTCCACTTAGGAAGTCCAAAGAGTAAAAATAAACAGCAACCTGAAATTTAGTTTTAGAATTCCTTGATTTTCATTGTATAAAAAAATACTGTAAAATCAAAGCCCAAAAACAGAGCACTTCTTAGAACAAACAGTAAAATAAATGGAAGTAAAATTAAACTAATAAATAAGTAAAATAAAAGCAAGATTAAAAAAGAAAAAAAAAACTAAACAAACTAATAATAATAATAATAATAATAATAATAATAATAATAATAATAATAATTAATATCATCATCATACTGTAATTTTAATGTCGTACAATAATATCAATAGTAACAGTGATTATAGCTGTATTAATACAAACAATTATAAAAGTAGGTAAACTCTGTCCATTTCAAAACAATAATACACATATCAAAACAAAAAATGCACTCTGTTCATTTCATAACAATAATACACATATCAAAACCAAAAATAAACTCTGTCCATTTCATAACAATAATACACATATCAAAAACAAAAATAAACTCTGTCCATTTCATAACAATAATACACATATCAAAAACAAAAATAAACTCTGTCCATTTCATAACAACAATACACATGTTAAAAACAAAAATAAACTCTGTCCATTTCTTAATAATAATACACATACCATAAACAAAAAATAAACTCTGTCCATTTCATAACAATGATACACATATCAAAAACAAAAATAAACTCTATCCATTTCATAACAAAAATACACATACCAAAAATGAAAAATAAACTCTGTCCATTACATAACAATAATACACATATCAAAAACAAAAATAAACTCTGTCCATTTCATACAATAATACACATATCAAAAACAAAATAAACTCTGTCCATTTCATAATAATATACACATATTAAAAAACAAAATAAACCCTGTCCATTTCATAACAATAATACACACATTAAAAAACAAAAATAAACCATGTTCATTTCATACAATAGTACATATATCAAAAATAAAAATAAACTCTGTCCATTTCATAACAATTATACACATGAAAAGCAAAAATAAACTCTGTCCATTTCATAACAATAATACACATATTTTTAAAAAAAAAAACTGTGTCCATTTAATAACATTAACACACATATTAAAAAACAAAAATAAACCATGTCCATTTCATACAATACTATACATATCAAAAACAAAAAAATAAATTCTGTCCATTTCATAACAACAATAATGCCATATCAAAAACAAAAACAAGAAAAGCACTTGGAGAACGCAGACCTCCACCAAGACAGATCTGCCCCCCCCCCCCCCCCCACCACCACCACCACCCCCGATCACCACCAAAATGTAGTAATTTCTTTTTTGTGCCGGTATCAACATTTCCTGAAAATTTTGTGAAAATCCGTCAATAACTTTTTGAGTTATCTTGCTAACAAACAAACAAACATGTAAACAAACAAACACGCACGCAAACTCACGAAGCAAAGTGATCACAATACCTCCTGGCAGAGGTAATTAAAACTACAAGTGCTCTTCATCCACTGTAAAAGGACAAAGAGTATGATGGCGTCTGCTGGATGCAGTTTTTTTTCTGTTTTACATCTGTTTGGAGTCACTCATGGCATTTACGACATTTACGACAGTCCTGAAGGCAGCATGTGGAGCTGACAGAGCGGACACCAGGGGGCGCTGCAGCTGCACAAAGTTTACAGACTATTTCACAACTCAGACACAGGACTCATGGGAGGAGGTTCCAGCCTTCTTCAGTGAAAATGGATACACAAGAGTTGTCTTCGTCTGAAAACAAGATTTATTTTACGTCTAAAGCTTCGTCGTCATCAACTGGATGAATACAACCCCGTCTGTTTTAAACGCTGACACAATTATACTCACAAACACCAACACATGGAATAAAAAACAACTTTTTAAACACTGTACTTCACAGGTGTAGTTCCAAAATACAAATACTACATGTATCTTAGTATTTCAGTAGAGTTTCCAGCTCCTCCACACATTTTAACACAAATATGTGCATTTAATATTTCTGTAATTTTCAAACAGGATTCAGTTTTTATTTACAGTCCTGTGTAAAAGTCTTTTTCTATTTTTGTCTTTGTTGTTTTTTCAGGGTTAAATGTTCATACAAGCTTATTTCTCATTCTATTTTCTTCAAATACAAGAAGAAAATACAGGAAATATGTGCACAGCCTTAAAAAACACACACACAAAAAAAAAACTGAACTAAATGTGTTGTAAAGGTTAAAGTCACTGTTTAGTGTGACCTTTGACCCTGTGACAAGAAGCAGCACAAACAATTAGAAACATCTGACATGTTATGAACCATACCAGGTAATTTTAATTGGTTTTTGTTTGTTTTATTGATTATTTTATTAATTTTGTTCAATTTGGTGATTGTTTTGTTCTTTTTGTTGATGATTTTGGTCATTTTTACACACTTTGTTAATTACTTTCTTAATTTTATGATGACTTTCTTCACTTCTGTTCATTTAGTTTGTCATTTTGGTTATTTTATTCATTTTTTTATTGTTCTGTTCATTTTTGTTCAATTTGTTGATTATTTTGGTCATCTTTACTCATTGTGTCGATTATTTTATTAATTATCTTTGATTAATTCAGTGTTCATTTTGTTTTGTTCATTTTGTTGATTATTTTGTTAATATTTCTTCATTTTTTTGATTATGTTCATTTTATTGATTTTTCTGTTCATTCATGCTTATTATTACTGGTTTAAAACATCAGTAAATTAATGCTATAAATCTCATATCATCTGAACAAAAGGGTTAAAGACATGTTAAGTCAAAGGGAGGTTATAGTATATACTAAATAATATTCACCCTGAAACTTTAGTTTTTCCTGCTGTTCATTCTTCACATAGATCAGATTGGATTTAATTACAGAGACAAATGCACATGTGGACATTAGATCTTTAATAAACCAATAAACAGAATGATGGACCAGGACTTTTACACAGTAATGTATTTGAGGGGAATCATAACAATGTGAAAATAAAGTAATGTAATAATATAGCCGACATGGGATTAATTGCAAATTTCTTCCAATATAAAATTAATGTATGGAATTTCAACCAATGATAATAATCCTTAGATGTTACTTGACGTTGAATCTTTTTTGTAACTTCTGGGATGTCCTACTATAGGATTTAAAAGATACGTCTGGGATTTTTAGCATTTCTGACTTCCTGTTGGCTGTTTTGGTAATGAGTAAATAAATAAATAACTTGCCATGACTGGCCAGTAGGTGACAGTGTATGGGCTGATGCACCAGTGTCCACTGTGTTGGTTGATGTGGAACTAAAACAATCAAACTCATGAATATATAACACAGAATAGCTGTAGAATAGATGAGCACTGAAGTCAACGCAGGCATGAAAGGGTTAAAGAGGCTGTTAAACATTTATTTAAAAACTAATTCGGTTCAGTTTGGAAATTGAGTTATTAAAAAAAACAGCTTTTTCTTCAATTTCTCTTCCAGGTAACAACCATAGAATTAGAAATAAAAACACATTCAGAAAAAAGACAAAAAGGAATAGATTTATATTTTTCTAAAAGATTATATCTGACATTTAATAAACGAATTAAACAATAAATGTATAATTTATGAGCATACAGAAACCCAGAACGGTCGTGGATTTACACATTATCTTATGGTGGTTTTCTCATGATATGGAATTAATTTATTTCATTATATGGTACTAGAGAACCATATACAGAACTCCGATGTGAGCAGGTACCAACCACATCCTCCACATGGCAGCCTTCAAGAGCTGCTGCTGACATGTGTAGTACAACAGAACACACATTCAACAACAACTGACCGGTAAGTTACAGGAACTACCAGAAAACAATCTTTGTTATCTCGAGATAAAAAATTAACTTTAACTTAACTTAATTAACAAATTTTATTAACTTGAGAAACTGCGTAATAACGACCATAAATATGTAAATCCACCCCCGTTCTGGGCTTCCGTAGAAACAGATGGACTCAGGTTGGAAAACATGAACAGATTTATATGTTTTTGCTCAGTTTAACATTTTGGTTTTAGTTTTATAGAAAATTTAAATTCATTTAACCTTATAGTGATAACTTCATTAAAATGAGACATAAAATTGAAAAGTACACAAGCACAAAACATTAAACTTTGACTTAAGTTTGTGTTAAACCTACTTTAATTACATGTTGTGTTTTATAATGAATGTTGTGTAGATTTGATGTTGCATTTATTATTTATTTATTTATTTATTTGCACATCATAAAACAGCAAAAAAACAAACAAACAAACAAAAAAACATTCAAACAAGTAACATCACTGTGCAGGAGAGGTTAGAAGCCAAAGACATAACGGCTTATATGAATATCTCCTCAGAAATGAACAATACACAAGAAAAAAGAATTAAAAATACAATATAACTAAATCAATAAATCAAAGTAAAAACAATAAAAATGCAAATCACATTACAAATCACCAAATACAAATCAAATGATATACAGCCTTACATTTTTTCATGAATTCCAGTCCTTTTCAGATGCTTTTTAAATAATGACAATGAAGATGTTGACTGAAGTTCCAGTCGTAGATTATTCCACAAATTTGGTCCACGATATTTCAGAGAATACTGACTGACAGAAGTTCGGCAGTGTGGAAGATCAAATTAGCTTGAATATTGTGTAGGATAATTGTGAATAACAGAGGAAAACATAAAGAAATTCTGAAAAACTTTGGGAAGAATATGAGTTAAGTGACCATATTTGTACATGAAGACACAGGTCTGGTAAACGTTTACATCAAAAACTGAGGGAAGTTGAATTTTTTGAGAAGAGGAGAAGATGAGTCGAGTCTCTTAGAAAAGCTGATCGTTCTTAAAAATGAATTACGAGAATCTTATTGAGAAAAGTGGGACAGGTTGCCGCCCAAACAATATTGCAATAAATAATGTAAGGATAAATTAAGCAATTATAAAAAGTCGAGAAACAGGAATGATTTATCAAAGAACGGACTCTGCTCATTATGCCAATTGACTTCATAATTTTTTAACAGACAAGATTAATATGGGATTTCCAACTCAGTTTATCATCTACAGTGAAGAATGCTGAATGAAGAATGATGAATGTTAATGCAGACTTGGATCAAATGAAACATTGAACATATTCATGATTCATCCTATTTTTACATGAATATTTCTGTCATATTATATATGAAGATTCAGTAAAAGTTTGTCCGATGTTTCCAAACTAAATGATGGACTGATGTGAACTAAAGTGAACATGTGGTCAAAGTGGGCGGAGCTTTGTGTGTTTCTACTTGCGTCTTTTTCTCTCAGTCGTTCCACAAACAACACAAACCAGTGGCAGTGAATTCATCTGAATGGGATTGTGTTTGTGTGTTTATGCTTCATGATGACCCAGATTTACTGAAGCTGCGTTCAGATTCCAACCAACGTGGAGAAACCTTCAACTGAATCAGCTGACAGCAGCAGAGGATTGTGGGAAAGGCCAGTGCAGACTCAGTGCAGTCCTGACCAGCTGTGAACACAGTGTCAGTGATGTGTGAATCCCAGTGTCTGTGCATCATTTTCACTGTTAAACCACACTTTGTGTTCTCACATCAACACCTGTGGACGTCCACCAGCACACAGGATGTGCTCCTCCGTCTCTATGGTAACCGCCGCCCCTCAGCCCCGCCTCCTCCCCCTGTCAAACCGCACCAGGGTTTCGGCCGAGCCGCAGGGGCTGATGGGAGGTCGTAGGAGCTGTTAGAAAGCAGGCGGCCTCGGTCTGATGTCACAGCTCGTCCTGGTTTGTCCTCAGCTGCAGCAGACGCCGCTTCGGCTCAGGTTCACCAGAGGAAACGCCACAAAATGCTTCTGCTGCCGCCGGCTGCTCTGTGCTGTCTGTGTTCAGGTGAGTGTTTCCAGCCAATCAGGAGCCACAACACTCTACCTGCACAAAACGGAGCCACACTAACCTTCATCCACGCTTCTGTCTACAGCACTGGTCGCCACGGCAACACAGCTGATTCAGGAGGATGTAACACTGACCAGGAGAGTCGGTCAAGAAGTCTCCTTCAGCTGTGGAGTAACTGAGGAGTGTACCACATATATTTACTGGTACCAGAAGAAAGACACAGAAACATTTAAACAGATTCTGCGTATTCGAATGAGCGATGGTGACTTATATAAAAGTTACAATCATCCTCAGGAAGATGATTTCTCATCTGTAAATAAAGGTAAAGGTTTTGAGCTGCAGATCCAGACAGTTAAACCCTCTCATTCAGCCTCGTACTACTGCTCCTGTTGGAAGTCATCAACCACAGTGAGAAAAGACGCCTGAAGTCTGTACAAAAACCTCCAGATGAAGAAACATCAACCAGCGTTAGTGACAGGAACAGAACAGGAAACCACGGCAACCATCCCATGGTTAACCTCCATCTAACTGACAAATCAAATCAAACTAACTGATCTGAGGACAATTTGAATCCCATAGATTTAATATTATGAAGCAGATTTGACACATTTTAACAAGTTTAATGTTGGAAAAAACTGACCTTAAAAGTCAGACTCAAAAGGACAAACAGGATAAACCTGAAGAGTCATGGACACGGACCAATGTTGGACTCAGATCCAGTCCACATGGACTAAAGGACTGAGGACCTGAACCACATTCATCCACAGAGTCAAGCTGATGCAGAAAAGACAAAGACAAAACCGTCCTGTTGACGTGGACATGAGACAAACACATCATGGATCTGGAACCTGATCCTGATCATCATCTGGACACGTTTAGTCCACGTCAGCCCACGGTGGTGGAGCCCACAGGTTTTTGTACCAACAGATTTCACTGTGGGACCAGATCTTTGGTTCTGGGACTAAACTGTATGTAACAGGTAAGAAAAAAACATTTAATATCATTTTTTAGTTGTAAATATGTCAAATGTGTTTAAAGTCAGTTTCTGCTGCATCAGGTTTTATATGTTTTTATTATTAAAATAGTTGATAATTATTCACGAAGATATTTGACATAATTAAAGTTTAATTATGACTGAATTTATATTTAAAACAGTTTCTGTTCAACAGAAATTATTCTTTATTAAAAACCAAAGGTTGCATTTTTATATTTTGAAAAAAAATGATAATGGTGATGTTCAGTCATCTGAGTCATTCAGAAACAACTAAAAAAAAACATCTTATACATGATGTGAAAATACATTAAATCATACATAAAAGGTATTTTTAAAGGTTTATATTGTCTTTGATATTAATGATCAGATGACTATAACGACTTCACCTGTAATTAGTCTGTATTAGGAAAAGTGTCGTACAAGTCAATGAAAACCTGTAAAATTAAATGGAAAAGCGTAAATATTTAATGGAATAAAAATAGTAAATTCACCACGCTGACTCTGTGGACAGTAAACCTGTACACTGATGATACTGTTATTTACACATGACAACAAACCTGTATGACAAACTACTCAAACTACGACAAATAAAAATAATTATTTTATCATTTCCTCATGATATATTAATGATAAAGTCACTTAACATGATATAAATTTGACAAATACATAAATGAATAAATAACCATATATATATATATATATACACACACACACCCACACACATTATATTATATTTAATTTTAATGTGAATACATACTCATATTAATAAATAATCAAGTCCCAGTGAAGCTTTGTTCACATCCAGTAGATTTATGTCCAAGGGTTTAATAAACTCTGGGTGTTTTACGTCATTTCTTCTTCAGTTTTATTTCTTGTCTATATTTAATTGGTTTGAACCTGCATCAACAGAAATAAAACTGATGCATTAATGTTTTAGTGGTGTTGTAGAATTTGTTTTTTATTCACCTTCATCTGGTGAAATAATCCGATCTGAGGAGAATCTGATTCTGCTGAAGAAAAACGAAGCAGCTTTTTTCCACATTAACCCCAGACCCAAACGTCCACCTTTAACCTACACCATCTACTGATCTAAACTGTTTAATACCTGTTGATCCACTAATCCTATCAATCCATGTCAATAATTGGTGTAAAATACAGTTCTTCATCTTTTCATGGTCATCAGATTTGACCCATTTGGACGTTCAGAGGCTCCGTAGTTACCGTGGAAACACTGTCATCTTCTACAGCATTGATTCACCAGTAAAACCCATGGAATTGGATCAATGACAGTGGATGGACACACTGGGTTTATGTTCAGTTAACGAGAGATTGGACTGAAAAAGTCAGTTTTTCTTAAAAAAAAAAAAAAAAAAAAAGAAGATAGAAATGTATTGATCCCTTGATCAGAGCCCTCAGGAAATTAAGGTTCCTGTATCAGCAGAACAACAAATGTACACATATAAGAAATGTTATAAAACAAAAGGAAAGAAAATAGTAATAATACAATAATAACAATAACTATTAAAAACAGTAGTGAATAACAGGCAACTGCATATTAGACCGTACTCGTAGAAATAAATAAATAAATGAATGAATGAATAAATAAATAAATAAATAAATATTATTAATAATAATAATAATAATAATAATAATAATAATAATAATAATAATAATAATAATAATAGTATTTGAATTTACTCTGAGCTTTAATAAAAAATACATGATCAGTGAATTAATTACAGGAAAATACAAGATTTACACTGAAAAACACAAAACACAGAGGATAATATTCTAATAAACTGTGATGAATGACTTGAGAGAGGTTAAATGTCGATAAAAACTCTGTTGTAAATGAACACAAAACTGTGTGTGTGTGTGTGTGTGTGTGTGTGTGTGTGTGTTTATGGGTTAAAAACAGAAGTACTGGTAGATTTGAGGGGGTTTGTTTGTGTCAGTGTGGGTCCCGTCCTGCTGCTCTCATTCATAATGACATGTGTTTATTGTTGCTTTCCCTGCTGTTCCTCTTCATATTCCCTCCTGGTCTGTCAGTGACTGTGTGAGGACTCAGACCCAGGGTCATCTTCTGTTTGTGCTGCTGAATGCTTTCATTACTGGATGCTCACATCAGTGTGTGTGCAGTCAGTCCTAGTGCTGCTGAATCTCCTGGGGTCGTTCTATAGTTCAGTCACTTTCACATCAGACTCAGTGCAGTGCACAGCTGTCGGCCACTGCTCACCGTGTCCACGTGTCCACCTTCAGGTGATCGGCCGTTGAAACCTGTGGTGGACGTGTACCAGGCGGCGTCCACAGCCCACCTGGACGGGAAGACCTCCCTGCTGTGTGTGGCCTCAGGCATGTTTCCTCCTGAGGTCCGGTTCTCCTGGAAAAGACTGAAGGGCAACGGAGCTGTAGAGGATCTGCCCGACGCTGAGGGAGAACAGCTGGAGGTCCAAGAGTCTGGACGCAGAACCGCCATCAGGACCGTCCATCACAACCACCGCAGCTCAGATAAATACTGGTGCATGGTCCAGCACGAGGGGGGGATGGTGATGGCCCAGACCCAACAAGGTGATGAAGGCTCTGGACTGGCTTCAGCTGTGTTTCAGCTTCAGGTGTGTTCAGGTGAAGCACGACAGAAGCACTGACACAGATCTGATTTGTGTTTCAGACGTTCCAGCTCTTCCACCAACCCCAACAGTCCCACCCACTCCTGGTCCTCCTGGTCCTCCTGGTCCTCCTGTCCAGCCCTGGGACTCCCAGCGTCTGCCTTGTCTGTTTTACTCAGTTCTGATAATGAAGAGTCTGCTTTACTGCTGTGGACTCTGTGTAAGGAGTCTAATGTAGAACATCCACCTGCTCCACATGAAGGATTTACGTCAGATTCTAATATTCATCCAAATATTGTCCAACCAATTCTTCTGTTATTTGTTTCAGTGGTTTTTATTTGTGTCTCAGCTCTGATACATATTATTTTTGCTTTATATTTGACTAACATCAGTATCTTCCATGAGTCCCAGGAAATAGTTTTGGCTTTTTTTAGATGAAATCATTGTCTTGATTGGAAACAGTATAATGTAACAGTTTTTTCAGATACATTTATTTTCTTTTTTTATGGAATGTTCTTTGCAGTGGATAGCATTTTTTTGTTTGTGTGTGTGTGTGTGTGTGTGTGTGTTTGTTTTTTATTTCAGTATAGCTCTGAGACTCTTGTCCTCTTCAGAAGACAAAAATGTATTGCTGAATCTCAAGATGATATTCTATCTGTTCATTTACACAGTTTCTGTTTATCATACATTACATGTTATTTGCCTATAATTTGACATAAATACTCTTTATCTGTCACGACTGAAACCAGTGTTTTATGTCTCATTCATTCACATGCATTTCTATGCTTTACATTAATAATTAGATTTTTTTCAGTCAAATATCAGTAAACTGAGATTAAACTGAGACTGAAGAAACAACTTAGGAAACTAATGCTGCGTTTCCACCATGTGGAACCGGCTCGACTCGACTCGACTCAACTCTAGTACCAGGTCCTATAGACTGTTTCCATTACAGGATACTACCGACTGTACAGTACCTGATCGTCATAGCCATGCGGTGCGTTACTTCCGTGTCGTCTGCGCAGAGCTGTTGATAAACTCACTTGTTACGTGTCGTCTCGTCAAGCTCATGCTGAATTTTTACGTCAGTCACCAAAGACTGAATCTCGACCAACTGTGGTGTAGTTTTGCGGGATGTCATCATGTGGATTAACGTACCGCTATATTTACTGTAAACTTCTGCATCTGTTTTGTAAAACAGCAGGTCACAGAGACAACTCTGACGAATCAGTGGTCTGCTGTGTTTACACATCACCTTTTAGCATCTGGTCCCCAGTCCTGGAACCTTGGTGGAGGTGATACCAAAAAAGTAGTACCGGGTACCAGATTCCAGGTCCTTTTCGTAATGGAAACGCAAAAAGGCCGAGTCGAGTCGAGTCGAGTTGAGTTGATCCAATACCACGTTGTGGAAACACAGCATAAGAAGTTTCTCCAACCATTATTTAAGCAGAGTCAATAGTTTCAACTGTTATTTATGAGTAACAGAGTGAATGTGTTGATTAGAAACTCTGTCAGTGGTTAAATGGTTTATTTTCTGTCTCATATGTTGTGATTTCATATCGACACTGAGGATCAGGTTGAAAATATTCTGTCTATTATGTATAAAATCTAAATAAAAGTCTTAATATCAGACCAGTTGAGGTAAATCTTTACGTTGATGACACTGTTGTTTATTCTCATAAAAGTATAAAAGACAGCTTTGGATAAAAACAGTTAGATTTATTACATTATTTCTATTATTGTTCAGTCTATTATAATTTTATTATTAAGACTTTTTCATAAACTTGTCCATTTTATTTTAATAGTCATTAATAGTCAGTAAATGAACAGACTGAGTTAGTGAGTGGCTTAGCGATGTTTAATGTTTTTATTGTTAACGTGGTGAAATAATGTGACATGAAGAGGCCGTGGTTCTATTTGTACAAATAAATAAACCAACCATTGATAAAACATGAGGCTGACATGTTCGAATCAGTGTTTTTTGTTTCCGTCTCTAAATGAAAACCTGTTGAGCTGGGTCTTTAATTCACATTATAATGAAAGTTTAATGAAAATATTGAACTTTTCAGTATAATTTAGGATTAAGGCTCAGAGAATCTAAATGTTTTTCTTGGTTTAATGTTTTCTAAATAGATGTAATAACTCCAATCACTGACACAACTGGACTTTTGTCTGCATTCTTTTCATGCTGTTGGTGTTTAACAGACAGACAGAGCTGTGCATTGGACTGTATTTGTATGGAGGTTTAATCTGGTGTGACTGTGGAGGCTGTTGAACACAGGAAGTGTTGATTCTCTGTCAACTGTCTAATGACCACAGAGAACACATTCATATTTGATCAACTACCTCCTCCTACGCACTTTGATACAAACACTTCTTTCCACAGAGTTCATCGACTAAACCAGGGCTGTCAAAGTCAACCCAGACCAAGGTGATCTAAAGTGGGTCAGAGCAGTAAAATGATAAAACTGAAAAAAGTAAAATTACATGATGAAAATGTTTACATCTTGAAACTATCCTTTAAAAGTATCACTGACATGAAAAACTATGAAATTTCTGTAGAAAATTAGTGCAATTTCAACACGATCACTTCTCAGTTTATAATTCACATGTACATTAAAACTTAGAGATCACAGTGGATCTCAAAATACACAAAACATTTTATAACAGGCAGAATATTGGTAAAATTACATGTACTTCTCGTAAGATATTTCAGAATAGAATAGAATAGAATAGAATAACCATTATAGTCATTGTGTGTTCAGTACTACTCCAGTCACTGCAACAATATGAATGAAAAAAACAATATGTCAGAAATTAAGAATAGAGCGAATATAAAATTACAAAAACTAAAAAGTAAAATAAAATAAATAAAATAACTTTTTTCTTTTTTTTTTTTTACAAAAAGTAAAATAAGAACAGAACTAAAGTACAATAAAATAAAAAAAAGACACAAAATATGAATAGACACAATATTAACAGTATGTATATAAATATCAATCAATTAATCAGATTTTATAGATATATCGCTAAATCATGACAAAAGTTATGTCATGACACTTTACATTTTGAGCCAGTCGAAACCAGACTCTCACGCCAGTATATCTGTGAACAAGTCTTTAAAATTAGTGTATTTATTTTGAATAAATACTGAATAAATATTGCATTGTTATTACAAGAACAGAGGATTCATGTTGTTCATATTTGTTCAGATTATTTGCATTTCTTGTGGAAGAATATTTTATTAACATTAACATTTTCATGTTTTTTTGCTTTTTACACTAAAATTTTTTATTTTTTATATATATATATGTATGTATATACACATATACATATATATATTATATTTATTTTATAAAAAATAAATAAATAAAAAACTTACTAATAAAAATATATGCTGAGTTGACAGAGACAATCTAAATCCATAAAAGACATGACAAACTGAGTGTGAAACTGCAGCACTGTGGGTCTATTTATCTGTAGTTCTGTTTATCTGTCAAATGTTCATTGTGGTGGGTTTCAGATACTGCAGCTCTTTCATAATTCATAGTTTGAGTTCTTGTTTGTTCAGTATTAATTGTCAGCCTTGTAAGTAAAGTAAGTAAATTTTATTTATAGAGCACTTTTCACATAGTCACAAAGTGCTTTACAGTGGGAAGTTCAAATAAACATTACAAATAAAATACAATTAAAATATCATTAAAACTCAATAAAATACAATTAAAATGTGATAAATACATAAAGTGCAATCAGTTTGTAGCAGCCCTGAGTCAGTTGGGAAATTTAAAAAGCCTGCTTGAACAGGAATGTTTTGAGGTGTTTTTTAAAACTCTCTACAGAGTCCTTGTAAATCCAAGCTGGACTGACTGTACATATCCTGACCAAGGAAAATAAAATTCTCCCTTTGTGCAGTAATCTACACCTGGATTTACTGCCTCCGTCCATAATAATATACATTATATAGACTAAATGTCGTCTACAATTAATGTTTATTTGCAACATAGTATAGCAGACATGCAAACATAACATGATCAAACACAAATACATTTTAGCAAAAAAAACAGAAGTATCTGTTTTGAATGTCTGGGGTCACCAGAAATTTGTGATGTTAAAATGGGGTCATGAGACAAAAAAGGTTGGAACCACTGGGTTATTATGATGATATTTTACTGGTTCGATCCACATTGTTCTGTATGTGGAACCTGAACTAAAATTATTTGGACGCCAGTCATTGTTGATATTTTCAGTGTAATTTTTTTAGGTCACAAATTCATCCCTTGGGCCAGATTGGACCCTTTGGTGGGCCGGTTTTGGCCCACGGGTCGTATGTTCAACACCCCTGGACTAAACTGAGCCAACCCACCCAGAGCTCCCAGACAGAGTTCAGTCCAGATCCAGGGTTTGACCAGTTAAAGACAGACCATCACATAAAACTGTGTCCATGAAGCTGAAGACGCTGCACTGCTGTTGGACACACAACACTGGAAAGGCGAGCACAGGAACTGTAGCGCCCCCTGGTGGTTAATATTCACTCTGTCCTTCAGGTCACGTTATCTCTTGTTAAATGTTACCAATACACCAGTGCTATGTTACAAAAAAAAAAAAAAGAAGATTTAATATTTATTTGATTTATCAGTCACATTGTTCAGCTGAGAGGTAACAACCCATGAAAACATCAATAAAAAATAATCAGCCATCCCTGGTGTTATCTTCTATTTAATAAAACACACATTTAATCATTAAAGACCAAAACCATCCACTGATTTGAAATACTTAACACCTGTTGATCCACTAATCCTATCAGTCCATGTCAATAATTGGTGTAAAATACAGTTCATCTCTTCATGGTCATCAGATATGACCTATTTGGATGTTCAGAGGCTCCGTAGTTACCATGGAAACACCCTCATCTTCTACAACATTGATTCCCCAGTAAAACCCATGGAGTTGGATCAATGCCAGTGAATGGTCACACTGGGCTTATGTTCAGTTAATGACATGTCTTGCTGTAATGTTTTCTTTAGTTTTCTCTGTTTTGATATAATAATGTTTGTGTTTACTCTGAGCTTTTAAGTGCATCTAAAAAATCAGTGAATGAAAATATAGGAAAATACATGATTTTCACTGAAAAATGCAAAATGCAGAGGATAATATGATAATGAATATTGAAATTCACCAAGGAAACAGTAAATGTCCATGCAGACGGCTGAAAATCCTACATTAAAAACTTGTACCTTTTACCACAACAGGTCTATGAGCTCTGACTGTGGATTAGGAAAAGTCTGGGACATGTGACATGACCTGTTTCAGAGCATTTCAGGTACATAATAATATAAAGTATTTAATGTTTACAGGCACCAGAAGGTAACACAACTGTACCACACCAAAACAGCATCTCAGACGATGTCATTATGTGTCCCATAATCCTCCAGTAAATCAGACCATGTGATCCCATTAATGTTGTTGACTTACAGCTGATCAACAAACAAGTTTTAAACAAGATTATTTACATGTAACATGTCTTTTTTCAGTCTTTTTGGAGCCATCTCAGTCTGCAGCCACATAAAACGAACTAAACTGACTACATGGGTGAGTGGCACCTCCTTGTGGTGTAAAATGATCACTGTCAGTACTACTATAACTGACTTCTTAAAACCTCTTTTGTTGGTTTCATGCACATAATGAAGTGATTAGCCTTCATGTGTTTTCAAGACACCACACAGCAAACTTAAAAATATTTATCAAAATCACGCTTATCTAGATTTTTCAGTTAGTTTGATGATCAGCTCCATGTTTTGTTATTATTTACACTGAGTCTGATGTTCAGTGATTGAGATATATTTATTTAGATAAATATTACTTTGACTTGAGGTGAAAAAAGTTAATTTCAGACAAGCAACGGTGATTTTTTTAAAACTTTGCTTTGCCCTTTCTGTCTCCACCTAATCCAAATGCAATGGCTGCTTAATGTGAAGGAAGTTTATAGCAACAACAAAGTAGCTGTGGCCTAGAAGGTTGGAGAAGAGGCTTGTGGCTGAAGGGTCACTGATTCCATTCCCTGGATCAGCAGGGAAATTGTTGGCTGATGTGCCTTTGACTTTAAGCAAGGCACTTAATCCCTTATTGGTTCCCCAGGTGCCTGACATGGCAGCCCACAGCCCCCAGTCTGCAGTGTGAGGTGTGTTCATGCATGTTCAGCTTGTGAATGCTTAAATGCAGAGGTTCAACTACAGCGTGTGTTGCATGTATGTGCAAATATTTACAGATTATATGATGTGAAACCAGTAAAAGACTATAATTCACATGATGATCTAATAGGGTATGGTGCATTGCAACAGTAATAGTGTTTATATTAGATTAAAACAAGACAAGGCAAGGCAGATTTATTTGTATAGCACAATTCATACACATGGCAATTCAAAGTGCTTTACAAAAATGGAAAAGAGACAGGTTAAAAACATACAGTTACAATTAAAACATAATCAATAAAACATAAATAATAATCAATTAAAATAAAGTAAAAGAGAAGAGTGCAGATAGAACCCATTCAGTTGTATGCACAGTTGAACAGAGCCGTTTTCAGCCTGGATTTAAACATTATCAGAGTAGTAAAACACTGACACAGACAATTTTACCGCACATTTTGTGTGTTTTACATGCATACATTCTGCAACAGGGGATCTTTTTTTTTTTTTTACATTGGTCTGTTATTTATTACCTTTAAATATATTAATGAAAATCACTCTCACCAAGATTTTTTTTAATAGTTAGTTTAATGTTCAGTGATTGAAATGTATTTATTTAGATAACTTTGTTTCAGACCAAAAAAAAAAAAAAGTAGCTATTTTTGAACCTTTGTTTTGCCCTTTCCATCTCCATCAAATCAAAATGAAGTAACTGCTTAATGCAAAGGATATTTATAACAACACACCACGTGTTTTGTGACTGGCTGCAAATATCTAAGGATTATGGAATGTAAAATCTGTATAATATAAAACAGTTTAAAACAGTTGGACACTTCACATATATTACTAAAACACTGACAGGGACAATGTTAAAATGCATAAACTCTGCTGCCATGGTTCATTTTCACATTACCTTTAAATATATTGATCAAAATATCCCATATGTATTTAAATTCCTGCCAGGTTAACACAGATTACCCCCTCCTCTGCCTGTCTCTCCAGTCCATGTGCTCGGATTAGAACCAGGGATTATAGACAGCTGTAAACCAGAAGTCGGGATCGGATCTAGTTCTGCTGCGTCCCACCGCACTGCACAGCAAAGGTCACGGTTAGGGTGAAGATTAGCAGACCCCGCCTCCTCCAGAGCGTTAACGCACTCCCATTGGTCCTCTTTGTGATTGGCGGCTATCTATGTCCAATGGAAACTCAGAACGGGGGCTCGAGGGTGAACCGCTGCGCAGATGTGTGAGAAGCAGGCGCGGAGGTTTTAGTGAGAGCAGGAATAGCTCCGGAGAGAAGTCACGGAAAACACGAAAGGTGAGTTTTAAACATCACATTTGGACACGAACTCACAAGTTAGGCGTTCAGTTAAGTGAAATTATATTTAATTCACTGATATACGCGGGTATAATGACAGCTAAATGAGCTAACTAGCTTGGTTGTGCTCATTAAACGTTTATTTACAGGTTTTACGCAACTGTAAATTGATATCTTCCACTCATTTGCTATTTACATCAATAAAACGTATCATATTCTGTCCTATTTCGGTTTTAAATTCTTCTCAGGCTTCTTGAAACTCCAAAAAAACTCTTCCTATTTTGTATTTGATTATGCCAACTTTTGCCAACACCTATAAAGGATTTTACTTTCACTTCCTGTCGACTCCTATGGGTTTGGTGTGAGTAAAATAGTAGTAAAACTGGGTTAACAGCAGTGAGATTTTATCCAGTCCTGATCTGTTTTGCATGAAATACGAGCCGGAGTCTTGGACGTCCAAGGAGACGGATAGGAGACGGCTGTCCTGACCTGCCCGTTTAGAGGTCATTCATTTGGCTGGGTTCTGTCAAGGCGCTTTTTGTCTCTTCATATTCTGTCTGTCATCACTTTACAGTTACATGCATGCTTGGAAATCACCTTACAGCCTTTTAACTTTGCTCTAAACATCTGGGAAGTCATCAGACCCACAGCAATCCAACTCCAGAACAAGCTAAAGCATAGAAGTTTTAGTACTGAGGTATTAGAAGAACAGGTTTGGCCCATCTGATATACAATCATATGTGCAATCATTAGAAATAATAGTAAATGATACTGCCACAAAGACTGATGAATTGGCATTGATATCTGCTGTTTTTTTTTATGTTCAATTCCATTTTTTTTATGAATTACATTGAGTGTAATGTTCAGGGATTCAGATTTATTTATTTCAGTGATTACTACTTTGACTTTATTTCTCATAAAGTGAAAGAGAGACATACATAATTGGGTTTTCAGTGGGAAATATTGGGAGGCGTGGCAGGAATATCACCAGTTTGACACTTGTAAAATGACTAGTGAGAAGTTCTGACACACTCATCTGTCTTGACATATCGGATGATGTGAACATATATTTGGATGACGTTTAGAAGGAGGAAACATGGAGCTGTTAACAACTTAACATCTGAAACAGAGGGCTAGGGCGGCTGAAGATGAAAAGGTTGCAAATCACTGGTTTAATCTTTAACGCTGTGTATTAGAGGTCAACCACTAGAGGATTTTAAGAATAGGTATCATAACAATAGTCCAAAGGAGGGCTGGGCAGTATATCACAGGGCTGCATGACTTGGTGAAACAATAATATCATAATTATGTGTACGACTCTACGTACTTAATACCTATTTAACAGAGAAACTACCCAGATTAATCATTTTTAGAAGTGTTGTTTTTCAAGTCATAAACCAGCCTAACTTAAAACAATGATTCTAACCTTTACATTTACATTGCAGCCTTTTGGAATTATATAATTATAGGGTGATATTGTAATTATATTCATTGTTACCAGAGACCGTCAGTTTAAGCTGATTAGTTGTTAACAAGTAGTTTCATCCCAAACCAAAATAATAGTAATAAAAACACTGACCAGCCAAGGAGTGGGAGAACCACTGCATAACATTTCATTTTTTAGAATCACTGTAAACACTCTTTCAACCCTTGTGCAGAAACAGCGCCATAAACATTAGTTCTGTGTCTCAGTTAAGTAAAACATAAATATCTTCCAAATGTCAAAATTAGTCAACTCTCATTAAAATCATGAAAAATAGTTTAAAATTATATTTCAGTGTTTCGGTGCACGCGAAGCCACATGTTTGTTTGCTGTAATATATTAATTAAATATATGTTTCCACTCATTGCCTGTGAGTAGCACATCATTTTCTGGTGTTTTTTAACAGTTTATGGACAGTGCTTCTTTTTTAGTTGTCATCGTGGTGTATTGATGTTACGCATGAGTAACGTCAAGTTTTGGTGAATTATCCAACTCAATGAAAAACATCCACATGACATTTTTTGTCCAGTTTTAGTAGGAAAAACCTCATAGCCAATCAGTCATCCCCTCCCTTATCATTTAAATCACTTTAACTTGTCTGAAATGAATCTTTCAGTTTATGTGAAGCTAAATTATTTAGTATAGTATAGTATAGTATAGTATATAGTATACATATGTTTAGACTAGGTAGGTTATTATTGTTATTAATTATATAAGGAGAAGTGATGGGAGTTTATAAGTTGTACTTCTTCTCACTCCTTTTCGAATATGTATTATATGTCTTATGTTTAAGTGTTTTGTTTATTTATTTTCTTCTGTTTTGACATTCATATTCGAAATAAATACATCAATCGAATTACTGTCAAACAACTTAACATCAAGTTAAAGTAATAAATACCTGAATTAACGAATAATGACTAAATCTGAATCGCTGAGTGCCAAAATAACAATTAGAGAATCTAGATTTGAAGGCCATACTTGTTATCTGCTCTGACTTTTGCTAATAATGGTAGTTGGGAGAAGTGTCCTATTACTGGCAGTTAATATTTAGCATTTTAAAGTTAATAAGTCATATTGTCATCTGCAAAGTTACTACACCTGAGGAATATAGTAAAACAAAAAAGACCACAGAAGTATTAAGCAACATACAACATGTCATACTAATATTTAAGTAAATGAAGTAATAGCACTAGTGCAGTGCTTGCATAAAAGTCCACAGGAGTTTATCCGACAGTGTGACAGATAAAACGTGGCCTCCGTGGGCTAATTATCCAACGGGGAAGACTTTGCTCTTTGGCTGCTGCTCCTGACATTTATTTTCTGAGATTTTGCCAGACTTGTGCTACTGTCTTGCATTTACGCTAAGACGCTGCTGTGAATGACGCCAGGTTATGAGGTGAAAACGTTCCCCCTGACTTGACCTGGCGACAGATAACTCCAACGCTGTTTATGTGCAAACAAACTGGGGGGGTTTAAGGTGTATCCAACACAGAAAGTACGCTTTAGTTTTCTATTTGACCCTGAAAATCTAATGGCATGTGTGGGTGTGTTCAGAGTATGCCATTTTAGGTTCAGATATTAAACTGAGGTTTGGAGGGGATTAATCAGTGACTAGTCAGGCTCTCGTCTCCTCGTCCTGCAGACACAACCTTGAAATGTGGAAGAGCTTTGAGTTTTATGCAGACAAATGCTTCTTATAACTGAAACCAAGGCTAAGTGTTGGCATTTTTCCTTTTCATGCAGCTGAGGTCTGGTCTGGTCTTCACTTTCGGTTTCACTGTCATATAAAAGGAAATTGAGAAATTCCCTCCATGTGATTTCAGTAAACTCATCTTATTGTTTGTCTGGGTACTTTCACATCTCATATTTCACATCTCTCTTTCCTCAAACAAAAGAATGATTATTAACTATTTTACAGCTGCAGTAAATTATTATCTTAATTATCTGTTATTCAAGTCCATAAAATGTAAAAATTAGTCCAAGAAGGTTTGATTAAAATGTTTATTTTGCTGTGACAAACTACATGTTCACACTTTCAAGACACTGAATTGAAAATGTTATTCATAACAGTCAGTGTTAGGGCGAAGTCAAGGGCGTCATGGATGGACCGCCCACTACTTTTTGATTCATAACTTTTGAACCAGACAAGTTTAAGACAAATATTCCACATAATTGTAAAGTTCTAAATGCCAACTTAAACATACTCACAGGGCAAAATTGAGTTTCAAATATTTTTAAATGAAAACTATCTAAAACTACTGCGTCACGGATAGACAAAAAATTAACGTCTATTTTTTGTAAGAATTACAAAGTTCTCCAAAGTGAAGTTCCTCTGACATTTTCATCCTCAAATGTATGCAGTGTATGCCTTAAACCGTCTATTTTACAACCGAATAATTGGTTAAAGAGGAAAAAAATATTTGATCAAACCTAAAAAGAAAGAGTTTTGAAAAATGTCAGCATCACAAATGGACAACAGAAGGAAATATCAAATTAAACATTTTTTATTTCAATTATTAATATCTTATACATTTATTTACAATATTTCCAGAATACAAATAATATTAACATTGTATTCAAATGTATTTTTCATATGCATTTATTAATTTTAAACACTGTGTTTAGAATATGACATAAATAATATAATAGTAAAATATCAGTGTATTTGGAATAAATATAGTTTATTTATGAGAGCTTTGTCACTGTCAAAACATTCACACTCATGAAACTCCTCAAATTTTTTTTCACCAATTTTTTTCTCATTTCAAAATACATTTTCCTGAAAATATAAGTAATCACCTACCCAAAAATATACGTTTGGTGGAGATTATCGTAATTTAATTTGTTTGACCAGATGTTAACCTTCCCTCAACTTTGCCCATTAATAATAATGATCTTATAAAAATTCACAGACAGTCAAGTCTGGATTTTTCAAAATACTTTTAATGATGTATTTTTAATTAATTATGTGAGGTGTAAAATTAAGTGAAACAACCAAACTCTAAGACATTTTGTGTTTTCTTTTACAGTGTGACAGCAAACTCTAAAACATGAAAATTTACACTATAATGATCATTAATGTGCCATTACACTGTATCTATTCAATATAATTATAAATATCACTGTATATTCACAATACATCGCTCACTGTTTTAAAGTTATATCACTGTAATTATCAGCTCTTTGTATAAGATCAAAAAGCAGCTGTTGAAACCTATAACGTTTCAACAAAACTTTATAGTAATATGATGCAAAAAACAGCAGATTTTATTATTAATCATTGTGTTAAGTGGTTATGGATAGCAACCATGAATCACAATGTCTCCAAAATCAATATTAAATGTAAAAACAAAAATGTTTCTCATTATTATTTTTATGCAATGGATTG
Organism: Sphaeramia orbicularis; assembly: GCF_902148855.1. Taxonomy (NCBI): domain Eukaryota; kingdom Metazoa; phylum Chordata; class Actinopteri; order Kurtiformes; family Apogonidae; genus Sphaeramia; species Sphaeramia orbicularis. The sequence goes on along the minus strand of NC_043978.1, from coordinate 8,140,113 downwards.
AAGATTTAATCATTTGAGTTGAAGCTTCAGTGTGAAATGAGTTTAAAAAAAAAAAAAAAAAGAAAAAAACAAGTATAAGTGAAAATACACCTTCCTTCTGCAGCTGTTTTATCTCAGTCCAAATGTAATGACTAAATATAGATATAGGTGAATCTGATGTCATTTCAATTTACTGTGGAAAAGAGAGGACACTAGAGTAGAGCAGTGGAGTCACATTTGACTGAATCTGACAGGTGATTGGTAGTTACAGCTGTCAATCACTTTTAACCCTCTACCTGCCGACTCTGCATCACAGAAATGGGTTGAATTCCTGTTTCCTCTCAGACCTTTTGAGTTTCAGTATGCTGAAAGGTCATTATTTTATTTTTGCAAAGTGATGGCAAAAAACTATCCGATTCCACCACTTTATCGGACTTTTATCGGTGAAACCCCAGACTGTCAGCATGAACATGAGGACTCTGTCTGATTCTGTTTTTTGTCTCATTTCACAGATGTCGTTCGCCAGTGATCAGCTGTACAATGGATACTTGCGACGAAAAATGCCGACCATCGTGTCGACGGTGAAGACAAGGCAAATAGTGCCATATCTGGAGTGTCTGACTGATTATGACAGGGTAGGTTTGACAGCTAATAGGACTTTAAGACTTTATCCATTTTCACAACACATGGCCTGTCTTCACTGGTCACTGTTCATTGTTCATTGTGTCTGCCTGTAAAACACCAGTACGTGTGAAGACAAAAACACACCTCTAGGCTCTGACTGTGTGGTTTAGAGTGTTTTTCTTTTCTTTTTTTATACTTTATTTTTATCTCCAAACTTTACAGTATACAGAATAAACAAATAAAAAAAACAGACCACAACAGTTAGAGCATCTAGGTTTGCCCTTTAGACAAATAAAATACATACCAGTTCAGGACAAATTAGGCAGAAAAAGAAAGTCAAAATAAGCATATGTAAGTATAAGATTATACAGGTTCAAGGATTTCTCTGATAAACATACACATTCCATTTTTCCCAATATTTTTTACATTTGTCAGTAGTGAGTCTTAATGGGGTCAGCCTTTCCATGTCATACATTTCATTCACAACATGTGTCCAGTCCAGAAGTGTTGGGGGATCTTCGCACATCCATTTTCGAGTTATGGCTTTTTTTGCCCCTGCTAATAGTATTAACAAAAGATATTGATCAGATTTCCTCATCTTGTATAGATAGATAGATAGATAGATAGATAGATAGATAGATAGATAGATAGACTTTATTAATCCCCAAGGGAACATTCAAAATATGGTCCCCACTCCACAAAACAGTGATACCACATCTACAATAAATAAATGAATAAATGCAGAGTATAAGTAGCCAAGAATAAGTTTGATTAAAAAGAAAGTAGAATTAAAAGACAAAATGTGTTCTCTATCTATTGCATAAAAACATAAAAGCATAAAAACATAAAAACATGTGGTAGGTCAGTAATTCACAATGAAATCAAATGCTAAGTCCATTCCTGTTATATTGTTGATTTCCTTTATCACCAGTGACCAGTAGGGTACAATCTTAACACAGTCCCAAAAAATGTGAAAAGTGCCCTGCCTTCACAAAGCCACAAGTCCTCCAACAATGAGCTTTGCTGGGATTCTTACACTGTTTACTTTTGACGTGAGGTGTAACTATAGTGTTTTTCTAATTTTCTTTATTTTGATTTAATGTTGTGGCGTAAATAATAAATTCACACAATCTTCTTTAAAGACAGTTATTTGTGGTTTCAATTCTGAACATGATGATCATGAAGCAAACAGCAGCAGATTTCAGACAGAAAGTCCAGAACTATTATACTTAGGGATGGACCGATTGCAAAAGTATCAGCCAATATTGATACCCATGTTACTTTCTATGTCTTTATTTTGTTTGTGTTGTTATTTATCCTCTGTAACAGGTGAAATCTTCATTTTAAATATGGAAATAGTTGCTGTTTTAGTGTCTACGAGTCCTTCGTCACATTATCTTTAAATGAACACAGATTAAAACATAGAAATTAATGAAAAAGCTTACAAAGTGACAGATAAAATTCCACCTCCTCCATTGATGAAAAGTCACATGATATGCATATTTCTGCATAATCAGTAAATTTCAGCCGATATATTGATGCCTCCCTAATTGTAAGGATAAATATTGCTCAATATCAGAATATAAATGAGTAAAGAAACACAACACTGAAGTATTTGGAAGTGTTTGAACTGAGAATGTAAAGAAAATGAGTTGTATTACAATAAGTATAATTATGATGATGTGAAAAACATTATTGATAAATTAACATGTACTTAAATTACATTTTTTATACAATACGCCATGACAGATGTGGCGGAATTAAGTCTTGAATTCTACTTTGGAGAAGTTTCTGTCTGCAGAAGTTGGGCATTTTAGTTTGAACAACGTCTATTGAGTATAAATTATTGAGTGTCAGTTAGTATTTTGTGTTTTATTTATTGTTGTTGCTCTCTATTTGTTGTATATACAGGGTGGGGAAGCAAAATGTACAATATTTTGAGGCAGGGATTGAAAGACAGTGTATGACCAATTAGTTTGTTGAAAGTCATGAGAATTTATTTGCCACAAGAAAATTTACATCATAGAAAATGTTTTTATTCTATGTGTCCTCCTTCTTTCTCAATAACTGCCTTCACACACTTCCTGAAACTTGCGCAAGTGTTCCTCAAATATTCGGGTGACAACTTCTCCCTTTCTTCTTTAATAGTATCTTCCAGACTCTCTCGTAATAGTTTTGCTCATAGTCATTCTCTTCTTTCCATTATAAACAGTCTTTATGGAGACTCCAACTATTTTTGAAATCTCCTTTGGTGTGACGAGTGCATTCAGCAAATCACACACTCTTTGACGTTTGCTTTCCTGATTACTCATATGGGCAAAAGTTTCTGAAAAGGTATGGATAATAGTGTTAGGTATGATTATGACATCAATATATGTTTGGTTTCAAAACAATTGACATAGTGCCGGCTGAGAAAAAAACAACTAAATGTTCAGTGTAAATTTTGCTTCCCCACCCTATATATATATATATATATATATATATATATATATATATATATATATATATATGTGTGTGTGTGTGTATATATATATGTGTGTGTGTATGTATATATATATATATATATATATATATATGTTTCTTTTCTTCTACTCTTTATCAAACCTCAAAAGTCTCAGCTGAAATCAACACTATATGTAAAGTTAACACATTTTGAAAGATAAACTTTACTCGTCTTTAGGAAACAATTGAGGCTAAAAGAGAAACCAATGGGAACTACAATGCGATGGTTCTTCTTCTGGATTGTCTGAAGAGGAGGGAGAACTGGCCGGAGCAGTTCATCGAAGCTCTGGAGGCCTGTGAGCATCGGGCCATCGCAGCAGAAATCAGAAGAGAATACGATGCTCTGAGAGGCGTCAACAGTAAGTCCATGAACCAGTTCCGTTTATTAGGGCTGTGTATTGGCACGAATCTGGGGTTACGATACAAATCACAATAATTGGATCATGATACCATATATCATGATATGTTATGATACTGTTTAAAAGGCAATTTTTTTTTGTTTGTTTCTTTTTGTAAATGATTATTTCCTTGAAAAATTGAATTACACCAGAAATCTGCAGAAATATTAAACACATTTTTATTGATCAGAACAGGATCTAATGCTATATCACAAAATATTCCTGTGTTAAAACTGAAATTGTGTTTTACAGACATTACAGTTTCAGATCCTGTTCAACTGTTCATATTCTATTAGTTCAGAACTAACATCAGAACATTATTTTAGTTCAATCCCAGCAAAGGAACTAACATTATTTAATAAAAGAGTGTTAAATAATAATGAATAAATTATAAACAGAAAAGAAAATCAAAAAACAAAAATGAACCTCTGCAATATCTGCATTTGAATAAATACCTAAAAATATCGATACAGTACTTTTTAATATCGATACAGTATTGTGAAATGAAATATAGCGATACATTGCAGAACCAATATTTTCTAACACCCCTACTGTTTATTATAGTGTGAGTAGAGACGGAACTGGATAATGTCCCAATTTACTGCTGTTTATGACATTTAAGGGGTTTATTTAAAAAATGTAAGATAATAATAATATCCTTGAACCTCTGTTTCGTTATGTTTTTTATACGGCAATAAAGAATTGAATTGAATTGAATCGAAAAGTGCCATCAGTTTTTCTGGTCAAACAACTGAACTGACATTTGTCTTGATGACAGTTTGTGACAAATTAAGTGTCCTGTATCATCTATTTTTTTCCGAAGCTGTATTAAAAAATCAAGAATTCCAGAAAAATAATTTGTCGTAGTAAAATCTTAAGACGAGACAGAAAACAGTTTTATTTTCATTGGTTAAAACTTTATTTACAAATGCAGGCTTAATGAGAGTAGTTTCACTATTTTGCACCGTAACACAGATATTAACCTGCAAAACAACATTTTAGTAGAAATGTGTAGGGTTTCAGGGGCAGGTTTTATGACGACATGTAAAACTTGTGTCATTGTTGCTTTGTCACAACATAACCCATGCAAGAGTGGAATTACAAAAGTATCCTTAACTTCGAAAGAGTGCAATGTGAAATATACTTGTTATTTCCCTTTAACTCTATTTTGGGTTGCTTTGTATATTTTTACTATTTCTGTCAATGCTCCCTTGTATGAGCATGTTTTGTTTTTTTGTTTATTTTTCTTTACATACATAGAAGTTATGTACATGATGTAAAATGTTGATAAGATAATGCTGACTGAAAAAATAATAATAGAAAGATTATTCCAAAAGCAAAATTATCCTTAACTTCATCCAGACATGTAATCGCATTTAAAACATTTTATGACTGAACATTTTCTAAAGAGCCACTGAAACACTTAAATAAAAATCTTAAAAAGGTAACACAGTATGTCACAAATACGATAAGCTTATGGTGGCTGTGGTGACATGGATGGATGGTTAAGATGTTCATTAATTCAGAACAGATTTAAACAACATTATTTGCTTTGTTATAGATCCCACACCCAGTTCCCCTCCAACCACTGTGGTCACGGCCCATGTCCATCCAGCTCCGGCCACTGGTCATGTGTCCGTTCCAGAGAACACAGCCAACGGTCAGGCAGCTGGTCCTTCACCTCCTGCCCAGCCCCTCCCTTCCCTGGAGGTGCAGCCACAAGCCCCTCAGAGCTCAGTGGCTCCAGCGGTCCAGGCTCCAGTGGCTCCAGTGGCTCCAGTGGCTCCAGTGGTCCCAGCTCCAGTAGCTCAGGCTCCAGTAGCTCCAGTGGTCCAAGCTCCGGTCGCTCAGGCTCCAGCAGCTCAGGTTCCAGTGGTCCAGGCTCCACCCCCTCCACCTGAGCCAGCTCCTGAGCCTCCACAGGTAGCTCCCCCTCCGTCCACCCCTCCTCCCTCTCCGGCGACTCCTCACCCTTCAGCCAACGCGACTCCACAACCACAGAGGGAGGTTAATGCTCACCAGGAGCCGGAGGAAAACTCGGAGTCGGACCCTCAGGATGACGAAGGCCCAGTCAACGCTGCAGAGAACCACATCTCAACACCTCCTCAGTCTCCGCCTGTTGAACAGCACGAACCAGCGCCTCCATCCTGCACCACATCCACTGTGGACAGGAGGAGTCCTTCTCCACCTCTGACAGATTTAGACATGACGGACGGATCCGCTTCACTCCTGATCACTCCAGAGAAAGCTCCAGTCCAGGACACCGCCCCACCTGTGGACAGAGTACCCCCTGTTGTCCTGGAGCCACAAGAGACATCCGACGCTCCGTCTACACCGGTAAATCCATTTTATAATTATTTAAACATTTGTTCTTCATCTTGTACCTGCACAACATTTCAGGTGATTTTCCTTCATCAGCCACATTTAACAAAGGACTGATAGAAGTTTTCTCATTATTTAAAGGTCCAGTGTGCAAGAATAATGATTTATCCAATCGCAGATACAGAATATAATAGCCAGGATTATGTTTTTGAAAATAAGAATCGTATTTTCATTTCCATAGAATAAGCTGCTTATATCTACAGAGGTCACCGTGACCGCTGCCATGTCCTTACAGCAGCTCAGAACGGATGTTTTTGTTTTAATTTTACTGTTTATCGTGGACAATATTCGGTGTCCATGTGCATTACTGTCAGCTATGACGTTAAAGAGTGGACCAGAGTTAATATCCCTTAACTAAAAACCCCAAAACAGACTGAACAAACATTATTTTTATGGCCACCATGGGTCAGGGTGAGTGGTGTCTGGAATTGGTTTCAGAATGCAACTTCATCACTAGAAAAATCTGAATCATTCTCTGAAACCTGAACCAAACTGAATACATATGGTGAAAATAAAATGCTGTAACATAAGTATATTTTATTACATTAAAATTGTTATTTCACAGTCTCTTTGCATTTCCATACATCAAATCCGTCTTTCTTTAGTTCTTTGACTAAGTAAAATTTGTATATTACATATTAACTACTGTATAAACTATAAATATATTCTCCAGACATAAAAGCACATGCTGGTTTAGTAGAAACGTCAGCAAAAATGAATTCAACAACATTTTTAATAATTTTTTAGAAATCCAAAAGTTACTAGAGATGCACTGATCTGAGTTTTTCAGTTCTGTTACTGATGCTGATTCCATTGGCTTTCAGCATTAGTGGGTCCCAGGTACTGATCCGATATCAGTCTTTAATTAGTGACCAGTGTTCCTCAATGTGTGGAAAAGACATGGATCGTTCTTCAATATGTAAAGCAGTGTTTGACTTGTCTTTGAACATTGCTTTCTAACTTTGTAAAGGTAAGTGTCACATAAAAACGTCTAAGATAAACAATGTCAGTCCAAAGAATCACTTTTTATTTTGCATATTCATGAGCTATGCCATACAACAGCCTCGCATGAGACAACAGCTAATCTGGAAAACCATCTTACAGGTGAATTACTGCAACTCACGCTCAGACATCACCTGTGTTAAACTGAACTGTTTAGGCAGCTGGATTAGTACCAAAACATCATGTGGGAGTCCATGCATACAGCCATCAGCCCTGAATAATGTATAGAAAAATGGAAACAGTAAATCTCCCACATTTCTACCATCACTTGTGTTTTTCTTCAATTTTTATTTAACCAATATAGTGGAAATACTGATTGAGGCTAAGATGTGCTTTCCATTTAGTATTTAAGTATTTATTTATTTAGTTACAGGACAGTGTGTATTGGCATTAGTTGCAAAAAACAAGATGCACCAGATTTAGCAGAAAAGTTAATTTCCTTCTGTTGTCCCGGACAAACGACCAACATAATAAAACATCACATGGATTATGAAGTACTAATATACTGAAAGAAAACCGTTAAACACTGGTGGCTTTTCCATTGACCCTCAAACTGCACAAATATAACTTGCGCATAAAAATTTACCTAATGAGAAAATTTTCGCCAGAAGTCTTGTTTTTTGATGAAAAGTTTTTGCGCTGGCAAGAGGTGGTTTTTCAGGTGTAGCGCAAATGGTATATCATGCAAAACTGCAATGGAAAGACCTTTTTCTGCTACTAGAATCATGTGACTTAAAAAAATGGATGTTTACGGACGTTACAACAAGCAAAGAAAAACAGTTTTAAAAGAAACATGGCACGGTATGTGTGGATTTTTTTTAGTTTAGTATGGGATAGAGGGGTAATAAATAATAATAATGAATATATCTGTAAATCAACATGATATTTATGTTTGTTGCCATGTTTATGGACAGACTTCTTGTGTAATCTTGTGATAATAAACAAACAAATCACTGCATTTGTGATTTAATGGAAAAACCAACATTACACACTTCTGTTTTTTCGACATTTAGTAAATATCGGTAAAGTTTTGCGCAGATGTCCAGTGGAAAAGCCACTAATGACGCATATAGGAAAGTATGCTGAGGCTGAACGGTTACAGCCAAATACATAAAAAGGGGCTTAGATTTTAAAAGTACAATAACATTTCCTAGAATAAGAGTAAGAAATGAAAGAAAGAAGAAGAGAGAAGAAAAAAAAGAGGAAGAAATAAACAATTTGCATCTACAGAAGCACAGTTGACATGTTTCAGACAGGATTACAACCACACCTACTGAACATACAACCCCTAAAACTAGACAAAGTTGTGACCGTATATTAAATTACTGCACAACCACTGGCTCAACATGTCTTCACCTGTTTTAAAAATATTTGGAGTCTTCCACACTGATAGAGTCAACTGTGTGGGGTTCTAAAGCGTTAGAGATCAGTCACATATTCTAGAAACTTTATTTATATCACACATTTTATTTCAGATGGAAGCTCATTGTATTGCAAAAAGTATGGTGTGTCTTTTTAGTAGGTAAAACAGTATAAAATGTAAATTAGCCCATAGAGGCCCAGTGCTACTTTTATGGCAGTTCCTAAATGCATTTTTCTCTCTATTTAACCTTTCTTAAGCAATTTATCACCATTTATTCTAATATTGCCCTCTGCATTTTGCTTTTTTCAGTGAAAATCAGGTATTTTCCTGTATTTACTTCACTGATCATGTAGATGTTCATTAAAGCTCAGATTAAAATTGAGTGTTATTGTATCAGAAACAGAGAAAACTGAAGAAGAAGTGACTTTTTCAGGAAATACATCATTAACTGAACAGAAACCCAGTGTGTCCATCCACTGTCATTGATCCAAGTCCATGGGCTTTACTGGTGAATCAATGTTGTAGAAGAGGATGGTGTTTCCATGGTAACTACGGAGCCTCTGAACATCCAAATGGGTCATAGCTGATGATCATGAAAAGAAGAAGAACTGTATTTTACACAGATTATTTCCATGTATTGATAGGATTAGTGGATCAGCAGGTGTTAAACAGTTTAGATCAGTAGATGGTTTTGGTAGATGGTGGATGTTTGGGTCTTTATGGGTTAACCCTCATATGGTTCTGCGTAGGCGTCCTGGTTATGTCCCTGAACTTCTCCTGTCTCATCTTCTAACCTCCTCTAAGCCTCTTTCTGACTCTGCAGCACAAAATCACGCAGTGGCTGGACTTAGACTCAGACATGCACTGACATGTGACATCCCTTCCACCTGCAGGTTGTTGAAACCAGCCCACAGACCGAACCCACAGCTCCAGCCTCCACTCCTCCGCCCGCTGGGATGGACACGTCTGCCTGTGATGAGGCCGACGTGTGTCTGAGTAAACCCGGTGTTCTCGTCAGCATCCAGCCTCAGAATAACGGCGACGCGACCCTTCCAGCCTCCAGCACAGAGGAGGGGCAGCAGCCCTATTCAGGCAACAGTGAACGCCTGGAAATAAGCAGCACTACCACCTCTGACCACGCCCCTGCATGCTCCGCCGCCGTCAACACGCCCTCTGCACCGCCGTGTCAGGAGAACGGCATCGCTCACAACGAACCGGAAGAGGACTACTACGAGTCCGCCACCCAGAGCCTGAACCAGGTGGTGGTCAACGAGTTTCACTTCGCAGAGGAACCGCCTGTTCCAAACCTAGACGGCCAGACTGCGCCGCCACAACCTCAAATCGTCAACGGTGAAACAGCCAAAGCGATCCCACCGACTATCATCATCAACGCTGCTGAGAACCACCACCCACCTGAGCCCGCGTCGGACCCGAAAACACTGCAGGATTGGGAGGAGAAGCCGGCCCCCCGCACCTCATCATTCAACACAAAGTACATTCTGACCGCTGCAGGAGTGGGCGCCTGTGCACTGCTGGTGGCGTGGAGGTTTAAGAATTAAAGGCCCTTAATACCTTTAAAAGAAGAGCAGATTAGGCTTTAAGGCTTTTGACCGAGGATCTTAAGGGTGCCTTATTGTAGTCAGTGCACTGGGCCGGTGTCAGGCAGCTGTTTAATAATTACCCACAGTAATAGCTGACTTCCCAGAACTTTGATCATGTCATTAATTACACGTCTGTTTTTAACTTTTGACCTTTTAATACTGAATGAGCAGAAACCAAATCTTTTTATTCTAGTGGGGTTCTCAGGTTGTTTCTGCACTTTTTGCAGTTTTTTGCAGGTGCATGAAGCCCATGTATTGCTATGAAAAGTGTTTTTATGCTCAGATAATAGGCACTGTACATAAGACTGTTGGGAGGAGTAGCATCAAGGACGGGAATTTTACTGCGTGTGGAGATGTAGTTGTAAGTGGTGGCATGTACACTGTATTTCTGTATTTATTTGTACATATATATATGATATATAGCTATATAATTGTGTATTTTAAGAACAAAAAACATTCCAAACCAGTATGAATATATTTTAATCCCAGTGTTCAGCAAAATTCACATGTGAATTTGGGTTGCAGCAGTATGAGACTTAACCATCTCAGAAAATATCTCATGGTCCTACAAGGTATTTTATCAGTTCCAGTGGCCCTTAAAGGAATGAAAAAAGGGGTTTCTTTGATTGCACAAACACTTTATTATGAGTAAAACTTGAAACCATTTTAGAAACAAAAACTGTGTTGAAAATTAATTTGAAACTTGTGGATCTGGTGAAATGAAAGAAACTGTGAGGAAAGGAGCAAGAACGCCAAGTAAGTAATAGAAGAAACCAAACTTAGCATAAATGGAAACAAGAACAGGTTTTTACAGTGTCTTAGATAAATAGATGCAAATGTTTTTATTCCTTGTACAACACTGCAACCCTACAGTAATAATTTCAGGTTTCCATATTTACAAATGTTTGCACAGTGCGGAGAACCTACTGTGTGTTAATAAGGACAATATTTTAGCACTTTTCTTTTCCCTGAAGTCTTATTTTTTAGATATAGATTAGATAAAATATGTTTCCTTTAAGATAAGATGTTTGGTTGTAAATATACAACACAAAAAAATGTCATGAGGGAAATCCTAATTTTGAGAAATTTGCACATTTTACGAGGACGTTTGAGCTGCAGGTGTTAGATGAAATGTCATTATCGTTCATGTATGAACTGTATAATCAAACTCTCTTGTACTGTCTCTAGCTTTGCACTTGGCAATGATTAATAAACACAAGATTATTGAAAGGAAGTCTGTTATTGACTGTGTATTTGGAGTTTCCTGCAGAAAAAATGCAGTTTAATGGCACATATAAAACAGAATTAGATGTTGTATACAATATCTGAGCTATATCTATATGTAGGTATGTGCTCAAATCATTTTAGAGGAAATAATGACATTAAAAGATAATACAGCTGTAAATAGGTAAATTAATGGGATAATATTTAGTGGAAATTTCTGTCAGAATGGAAATACCACTGTGCATAAATATTCCCATTAGAATTAGAAGCAGAAGACAAAAGGAATAATACTCACTATCCTGCATGGTAAGGTAATGATGTGGAGCCAAATTTACACAGTTTTTACTCCATACAGCAGGATTTAATGCCATAGTAGCCCATTGCATCATATCATAGAATGTGTTTTTTCCATGTAAAGTAATGGAGTAAAAAGAACAATATTTGCCTCTGAGATGTAGTGATAGATGTACATCAGTACAAGGTTGGCAAATTTACTTTAAGTCACAGGTGTTAAACATGCGGCCCATGGGCCAAAACCGGCCTTCTGAAAAGTCCATGATTTTACAAGGTGCAAAAATGACAGTGAAGATATGAACAGTCAGTGATGTTGAACTGGTTTTAGTTCAGGCTCCACATTCAGACCAATTTGATCTCATGTAAAACAATAACATAATAACCCTTTAACAATAAAATGTGAAAACCCTGAAAATTAATCGCAATTTTAACAATATTCTGCCTGTTCCTGAATTTTTTTGTGCATTTGTAGTTCCACTGTCATACCCGCAGCCAGACGTTAGTCTGGTCTCGTCTGTCTTTTATGTTTTGTTTGTCGTTTCCTGTTTTATTTTGTTAAGTTTCCCCTCATGTGTCTTGTCTGTCGTCTTTACTTCCTGTTCTCTGTTCTCCCTGACCTCTTACCTGATTACCTGTCTCAGCCCTGATTTGCTCCACCTGTGTCTAGTTGTCTTCCCTCCCTTTTGTGTATTTAAACCCTGTCCTTTCCCCTTGTCAGTCGCCAGTTTGTAACTCTCGTAGTTCTTACCAGCGTCTTGACCTCGTTTGTTCGTTTTGTCTGCCTGTTGTGACCCTTTTTGGATTCCTCGGTTTTTTGCCTACTGCCTGCTCCCTGTCGGTTTTGTCTGCCTCATCTGGTTTCCTGGTTTCGATCTTCTCGCCCTGACTTTCTGGTACGTGAGTATTTGTCTAGCCCTTATGTCCTGTTGCCTGAGTGATAGCCTGCCTGTGCATGACCTGTTTCCGTCCCTGACCTCCCTTTGCTTTTCCCCAGTCGGGGAAAATACCCCAAACGCCGCTCGGGGAGACGGGCTGCCGCCCTCGAACCGGAGGACGAATCAGAGGAGGATATCTCCCACCTTTATCCTCAAGATTCTGTCATTATTATTCTTTCACCTGTTTGTGAATAATAAATCCTTTGAACCTTATTTTTGTGTCCGAGTTACTGCATTTGGATTCAGTGTTTGTACTAGCCGCATTACATCCACTGTGATCTGTAAGTTGTGTTAATAATAAAACAATACATAATATTGTAGAAATTACTCTTATTTTAGTTCCAAATTCCAAACTTTTAACTATATTATCCATCTTACTAAATGCGTGTGTAAGTTGAGGCATAATACTGTTAAAATTCCACTGATTTTTCTTAAGAAATTTCTTTTTTTTCTGGTTATTCACATGTTTTTGTGAAAGGATAGTATGTAAATGCTTTTATGTTTTTTACTGCACTAAAACAAAAGGAAAAACTTGGAGTTGTCATTATTTATAGGTTATTATGTTATTATTTGTCTGGTTTGGCCCACTTGAGATCAAATTGGACTGAATGTGGCCCCTGAACTAAAATGAGTTTGACAGCCCTGCTTTAAGTATTAGTTACATTATACAGCTGACATGACAACAACTGAAATCTGTACAAACATTCACTCTGATACTTTATAATTATTTTACAGCAGACACAAACTGTCCTTTAACTGTTCACCCTTCGACCCCATTTATAGAGACAATCACCAGCATAAGGGTCATTTTTCTGACACTGGCAATAAATTTACTCATGAAGAAAGAATTATTTGTCAGTAAAAGCAGTGATAATGTGTCCTCTGTGGCTCCAAATGAAGGTTCCCAGTGTCTGAAAAAACAGTGAGATTGTATGTTTACTTTCCCAACATGGCTTTGAGGCTTTTTTTCAATAGACTCAGGCAGGAGTCAAGAAAAGATGGTTTTAAAGTGCATTATGGGGACAGCAGATCTAGGGTTCTGGAAACTGTACACTGTAAAAAAGGACAAGTTGAGAAAACATAAAATATCAAGGCAACGTGATGCAAGAGATTTTTGAGTTTTCTCAAAGTTGACTTCACTACAATGTTCTCATTGTCCCAACTTTATTTTCAAAGTTATGAAAGCTGATGCAACTATTAATCACTTGTTGTTACAACTAAAAACTGTGTTAAAAAAATATTTCTTTTATATTAATACAAAAAAACTTGACTTTGCTAGTTAAACAAACACACATTTCTGCTTTATAAAAACATCAAGTTTCAAGTTAAAACTCACAACATTACATTATCCATTCAAAAAACCCTGCTTTCTTTTGTCAAAGGAACACACCATTATTACAGATGAGAGGTAGGCCTCCCTTTAGGACACAGGTAGGCCTTCCTTTAGGACAGAGGTAGGCCTCCCTTTAGGACACAGGTAGGCCTTCCTTTAGGACAGAGGTAGGCCTCCCTTTAGGACACAGGTAGGCCTTCCTTTAGGACACAGGTAGGCCTTCCTTTAGGACACAGGTAGGCCTTCCTTTAGGACACAGGTAGACCTTCCTTTAGGACAGAGGTAGGCCTCCCTTTAGGACACAGGTAGGCCTCCCTTTAGGACACAGGTAGGCCTTCCTTTAGGACACAGGGAGGCCTTCCTTTAGGACACAGGGAGGCCTCCCTTTAGGACACAGGTAGGCCTTCCTTTAGGACACAGGGAGGCCTTCCTTTAGGACACAGGTAGGCCTTCCTTTAGGAGACAGGTAGGCCTTCCTTTAGGACAGAGGTAGGCCTCCCTTTAGGACACAGGTAGGCCTTCCTTTAGGACAGAGGGAGGCCTCCCTTTAGGACACAGGTAGGCCTTCCTTTAGGACACAGGTAGGCCTTCCTTTAGGACAGAGGGAGGCCTTCCTTTAGGACACAGGGAGGCCTTCCTTTAGGACACAGGTAGGCCTTCCTTTAGGACACAGGTAGGCTATCCCAGTCCTTGAGGGCTGGTATCTTGCATGTGTTAGAGGTTTCCCTCTTCCAGGTGTGCTAAAAGAGGGAAACCTCTAACACATGCAGGATACCAGCCCTCAAGGACTGGATTTGAATAGCCCTGCTTTAGGAGAAGCCAAATCTTTGGCAGAAGTTGGGATTTCCACACTAGTCTGAGCAAAGTCACTCTGACTCAGGCTGTTTGAAGCTGGTCACTCCAGAAACAGGTGTTCTGGGTGTTGGGACCTTTGACCTCATTGGTGGAAGAGGCTTTGGCACACCTGTGTGGCCTGATGGCTGTATGATGTTCTGAGCAGGTACCATGACAGAGGGGAATGGGTAAGACTGTAGCGATGACCCCCCCCACACCACCTGGTCCAACTGACCAGACAGTTGACAGGCTGCAACTCCCGGCCCAATATGAACTCTCCATTCTACCCTCTTCCAGTACCTTCCCCTGCTAACAGTAACCATTCACCTTAGTCAGTGTCCTATTTGTCAATGTATAATTATTATATGTGACAAAAATCTTACATCATAATTATTAGCCCCGTATCAGATCAAGACACCTGTCAGTCATTATCAGGCCTCTGCAGAGCTTGATGACAGGCTTATCATTTGAATCAGGTGTGTTGGAAGAGGGATCCATCTAAAACATGCAAGATAGTGGCTCTCCAGGACCAGGGTTGGTGACCCCTGGTCTAGTTCAAACTTGTTCAGACCATGTGTGCACGTGCACGTCAGTCATCTGTGGGGTTTCCAAATGGTTCCCAACTTCACTCAAAAAATCTACTCAAAAGTTGATCATCTTTGTTGTGCTGTTTAGAAACCTGCCTGTCCACCTGTCTGGATGGACGTCCTCGGCCTCACCACTGTGGATGGGCCTCCTCGCTCCTGCCTGTCTCATCCAGCGGGATGGACCCCCCATGTGTCCACCCTACTGCATCCTTGCAGACTAGAACTACATCTGCAAATGGACATCCATCAGTCCTGGTGCATCTATAGCCTGTCCGTCCATGGGAGTGGATCTCTCCTTCACTGTGGTTCTCCCCGAGGTTTCTCCCTTTTCCCACTGGGTTTTGAGTTTTTCCTTGCCGAGAAAGAGGGTCTAAGGACGGGGGATGCCCTGGACACTACTCATTTTCTTGCTGTTTATTTGACTGTTGTTTACTCCAACTGACTCTGTAAAGCCCTTTGAGATAACCTTGTTGTGATATTGGGCTATACAAATAAAGTCGAATTGAAAAAAAGTTGAATAGAAAATCTTAGTTAGGACAACAATGAGAGAAATTTGATGGGCAGACAAGTTTTTGTAGGTTGTAAATGGAAAGCTTTATTTCTGAGTTGGTTTAATTTGAAAACTTTAATGAAATCACCAATTACTAGTTATCGTTTTTACAGTGTAGTAGTAAAGTACAGGTAAAGTACAATACTTTTAATCACTGATAAGACATTTTATAAATCATTGGTGTCTGCAGAGCTGTGATTGCATCCAATATGAGGTTTTTACAAACAGAAATACTGATGTTGAGGAAAATTAATGGTTCCATTTTTTATTGATTGATCAATTGATTGATCATTATTTATTGATTGATTCATTTTAGTTTTTCTATCCTGACTTCAATATTCATATAAACAGTTATCCAGTCTCCACAGCACTACCATCCAGTGTAATTATATCAGCATTGTAAAAATCCACTGTATATCAACCTCTAAGCTGCAAAGCATGTAAGCATTTAAATACAACTTGGTTGGAAGTGTACTTAGTAACAGCTAGGATCAGCCTATAGTGGCTGGATCTTGATTTTATAATAAAAAAAAACAACAATCTTGGCCTTTACACATTGATTTTACATATTTATTGAGCACATTAATGCTGCGATTACAGTTACCAGGAATCCATCAATACAATATCTCTCTAGAATATTGCTGGTGGATAGATAATCGTTGTAAATGTGGTGTTCTGTGGCGCTTTTGTGATAGAAAATATTAAGTGACATCACATGAGGCTCCTTTTCGACGATGTTTTCCTGACTGACTGATTCACACTCTGATTGGTTGTCCCGCCCATCCGTCATGTCTTATCCCCGCCCCCCTAGGTCTTGACAGCGAACATAAAACCGACATGTATTCAGCCGTTGTAACGACACAGCTACTTAGCTAGCTAATTAGCTAGCTCTTAGCGGCTCGGACCTCATTGTCCACACAAATCATTGGCTTTAAATAGTCTATTTTAACATAAACTACAGCATATATGTAGTTAACTGGTCATTTCAATGGCGTTCAATGGCCACCAGCGCGACGATGACATTATCGACGAGGACGAAACGCCCACGAAGCAGCCGCGGTCCTCCAAGGAGATGCCCGGTTTGTGCAGAAACGAGCCCAACAATGAGGCAGCCGCGCCCGCTGGAAGGGCCACAACCGACCGGCGGACCTCCAACTCTACGGCGAGGCATCGCAAGGACTCGCTGAAGAAAAGCAGGCCGCGTAGGTGTTACCGTTACCAGCCTGGGCTCCGGGTATTTACTGGGAAAAGCACCGTAGCATGTATACAAAAAAATCCAAAAGGCGTTCCCCACAAAAGACTGTCAGTGAAAATACAGATTTGATAAAAAAAAAAAAAAAAAAAAAAAAAAAAATCCTGTGAAGGGTAGTGTAAATTAAATAAGATAAAATTAAAATTGCGGTGTCATTTTTTAGGATGAAGATGAAATTGTATAATAGATTTTAAGTAGTTGTATCACAATGTAATATCGGAAAGATGTAATGGCAGTAAATAGCCAGGACCTGTTTTGCAACAAGATGGCGTTCGCGGTACACACTGTACTGTTGCTCCTGTGGATGAAACTGCCTGCCACAATATGGGCCAGCACTGGAACAGCATCCCTGACACCATTTACAATCAATAAGCATCCAAGCATTAAAGAAAAAAATATATATATCTTGCATGTTATTACATATTATTTGAAGAAATGTTGATTGTATGCATGTATGGTTTTATCAAATGCAGCATTTCCTTGGTTTGGGATGGACATTGGAGGCACTCTGGTGAAGCTGGTGTACTTTGAGCCCAAAGACATCACAGCAGAGGAGGAGCAGGAGGAGGTGGAGAACCTGAAGAGCATCCGCCGGTACCTCACCTCCAACACAGCCTATGGTAAAACAGGCATCAGGGACGTGCACCTGGAGCTGCAGGACCTGACGCTGTGCGGCAGGACGGGCAACCTGCACTTCATCCGCTTCCCCACGCATGACCTCCCGGCCTTCCTGCAAATGGGACGCAACAAACACTTCTCCAGCCTCCACACCACCCTCTGTGCCACTGGAGGGGGGGCCTATAAGTTTGAGTCTGATTTCCGCACGGTGGGTTTGCAGTTGTAAAGTCTTTGTTTGTTGCTGTATTCTCAGTGGAGGTGACCAGACAGGAAAAGAGAAAAACTGTGACTTCACAACACATTTAGAGACTTCATGACATATTTACAGCAGCCATGTACTTATAAACCAATATGTAATAGTCAAAAACACATGTCTCACAAACCATTCATGGCAACAGAAACACATTCAGGAGCAGCAAAGCATCATATTATTCATCTTCTGAACCCACTGTATCCTCACTAGGGTCGCAGGGGGTACTGGAGCTTATCCCAGCTACCTATGACGAAGGCGGGGGTACCCATGACCAGTCGCCAGTTCATCACAGGGCTGACATAGAGACGAGTATATTTTTGGAGGGTGGGAGGAAGCTGGAGTACCCAGAGAGTACTCATGCAGACACAGCGAGAACATGCAAACTCCACTCAGAAAGATCCCTAGTTGGAATCGAACCCAGGACCTTCTTGCTGTGAGGTGACAGTGCTATCCACTGCACCACCATGTCACCCGCATCGTATTATTTATTTGTACAAATTAAATAGTCATGACAGTATCTTTGATCATAATTGTTGCACTAATGGACCTTTCAAATTATGATCCAATTTGTTTTATAATGAGTTTTATTTGTTCTGATCAGATAAAACACATTTGAGAGCAAAATCTCAATCAAAACTTATCAAATCTCATCAAAAATAAAGCAAATATTTCTTTTCACTGGAGGTCACTGATGAATAAAACATTAGGTCATGTAGCTATAGCTGGGTGATGAAAATGTAATAGTAATTATATTATTTTGCATCATATTGTGTTTCATTTTCCTATTATTTTGTGATAATTGTCGTAAAAGATCAGTAGCTCTGAGTATTTCGCTATAATTTCATATTATTAATAGTGCAGTATAAATAAAAAACAACTTTCCCCTTTTCTCATCATTTTCATCTTGGATTGCACTCATTTTCTTTACGTTAGTAAATGTTGATGTTCATATGATGTCAATATTAAATCAAAATAGAAAAGAAAATTAACAGAGCACTAATTCAGAGAATCCAAGTGTATATATGTCTTTTATGAATATTTAGAACCACAAATAACCGTCTACTTTCTTTAACTTTAACACAGAACCAAAAAAGATCAGCCTTAAAACTACAAAGAAATGATTATTGTTATCTAATATGAAAATGTATATTTTGACTACATTTTGGGCCACACCATCCAACCCTCTTTGATATTTCATTGCATTTGCAAATCAAAAAACTGAAGTGAATAAAAAATCTTCTGTTTTTTTTACCTAAAACAGGAACTGGTGGGTGGGTTGTATGTGATGTTATTTGTCTTTATTGGCTGTTAGGAATTCAGTCAGGATCCAGACTCATAAAAAAAGCTACATTGGAAGAAAATACAGCTCCAACTGCAGTTACTTTATTTTACTCTTAATTAAATAAACAATCATATATGTGATAAAATTTGAGGGGTTTACAATTCTTTAACTGTCTACTAGTTACAGGAAAATACACAGTCTACATTATAAGTGCTATTTGTGCACTTACCACATTTATTACACTGCAGTTATTGATGTTTTGTCTTCCTTTCAGTGCAGCTGCTCTTATAACTTGTGTTCCTGTTTCCTTACCCCCATGACTGCTTTCCCCCCTCCTCCAGTTTCCTGCCTCTGTGTTCTCCAATCCACATCCCCTCACTGATGTTTCCCATGTTTTCTTTTCTTTCAACAAAACAAAGATGGCCGACCTGGAGCTCCACAAGCTGGATGAGCTGGACTGTTTGATCCGTGGTGTGCTGTACATCGACTCGGTGGTGTCCAGCGGTCCGTCCGAGTGCTACTACTTCGAGAACCCCACGGACCCGGACCGCTGCGTCCAGAGACCCTACACACTGGAAAACCCCTATCCTCTGCTGCTGGTCAACATAGGGTCTGGGGTCAGCATCCTGGCCGTCTACTCTGAGAACAACTACAAACGAGTCACTGGGACCAGGTATTGAACCGCACTACACTGACAGGGTGCGGTGGGGATGGGGGGGTCGACTCCGGGGGGTTTTAACACAGTACAGGCTCAATGACAGGAAAAATGTGGGTTTTTTTAATGTCAGAATAACATAATATTTATTGATGTATTCAAGAAGGTTTTCCATTTAATTTAACCCATAAAGACCCAGTGTTACTTCTGTGTCAGTTCCCAAATGAATTTTTCTCTCTATTTAACCTTCCGTAAGGAATTTGTCACCATTTATTGCAATTATTATCTTCTGTATTTTGTATTTTTTCAATGAAAAATCAGGTATTTTCCTACATTTAATTCACTGATCATGTAGATATTCATTAAAGCTCAGAGTAAAGTTGAGGGTTATTATATCAGAAACACAGAAAACTGAAGAAAAAGTGATTTTTTTCAGCAAAAACATCATTAACTGAACATAAACCCAGTGTGTCCATCCACTGTCATTGATCCAACTCCATGGGTTTGACTGATAAATCAATCTTGTAGAAGATGATAGTGTTTCCATGGTAACTATGGAGCCTCTGAACATCCAAATGGGTCATATCTGATGACCATGAAAAGATGAATAACTGTATTTTACACCGATTATTTCCATGTATTGATAGGATTAGTGGATCAACAGGTATTAAACAGTTTAGATCAGTGGATGGTTTTGGTCAACGGTGGATGTTTTGGTCTTTAAGGGTTAAATGGTTTATCACCATTTAATATGCTAATATTATCTTATGTACTGTGCATTTTTTTATTTAGCTATGATGTTTCTTCAAGTCCTTCGTTACTGAACTGAATGCAGATTCAAACAAACATCAGCCAATATATGGATGCATCCAGAGTATGGATCTAGGGCTAAACAATACTGGAAGAAACTGACACTACAATATTATTTCAGCAGCATATATTTACACATGGGAGTACGTCTGTGTAGAAAGCAAAATAATGATTAAAAAAAAAAAGATTTGAATTGATTCTTTACTTTGCACATTAGTTACAAAAACCCCATAAATCAGAGGAAATGATGACACGTCAGACAGACTTTACTGTTATAGATCAGTTATGGAAAATGATCATTGAACAAATAAGTCAAATAAAGTATTCAGCTGTGATCATACGATTACTTCTGGTTCTGTTATGTGTTTCTGTTAGTGTTACTTTCAACTAGTGTGAACCGAACTTCTTACAGTTTAACACAGTTTTTATTAAGCTTTCTGTTTGTTTTTTAGCTTCAGTTTAATTTTGTTCAGAAGTAGTTTAAGCTTTTACTTTTAGTTTTTACAAACCCACTAGTTTCAGTCTTATTTTAGGTAATATGACAAAAGCCTTGATTTATAAGAAACTGAATGCAAAACCGTTTTACAGCTCAAGTGAACTTCCTTAACCCACTGGGGAACACTAAAACTACAATTATTTGACCTACAATTTGTTTATTGTTTTCTTTGTGGCGTTATTCTTCTTGTTATTTTTCATTTCGATTTTTTTAACTTGTTTTTTGAAAATAAAATATTTGAAAATATTTTTTTGCTCGCCAGTTTTAGTTTCATTCTTAATTAACTGTAATAAGTGTGGCGTTGGTGAGAGATAGTTGAACAAGATCTGACTTGAACTTGTTCAGGGGTCGAGTGTATTGTTTCAGCTGAACAGAATAGAACAGAATAGAATAGAATGGATCTTGATTGTCACTGTTACAGGAACAGTGAAAATCAGTTCAGCAGCTGTGTTTCTTATTTAGTAGCAAAAACCCTTGAAGTGCAAAGAGACTTTATAAAAATGTCACACAATAATTACACTGAAAATATACTGAAAATTAATGATAATATACAAAAAAAATGACAAAGAATGCTAAAAATGAAAGAAATATATACAACATATAAGGATATGTACAGACAGCATAGGATATGTACAAGAAGCATCTGCACCCTTTGTAAGTTAATATGCAAATGAGGAATTTTTGGGAATGAAGGCATTAGAGACACATGGTAAATCATGAAACACCCCCTGTCATTACCCTGGATTGTCCTGTATTCTTACCAGTCCTTTTCCCTAAAACTCCATTCATTATATTCTAAAAAAAAAAATTAGAGCTGGATTTAACTCGTTGAAACCTGTAAAAACCCTGCACTGTGTACTGAAACTTCCAGTGACAAAAATATACCTTTTTCACAGAAAAAAGAAAGATGTTGTTTAGAACAGGGGTGTCAAACTAGACCACATACAGACCAACATGATCTGAAGTAGGCCGGACCAGTAAAAAATAACCAGATAATGCACAAATAATGTCAAATCCAAGCTTTTCTCAATGTGAAGAAAGTAAAATTATATAATGAAAATGTTTACGTCTACAAATTATCCTTTAAAAAATGTGAGTAACACAAACAACTATCAACAAACAGAAATTTATCAAGAAAAATAAGTGCAATTTTAACAATATTCTACCTCAGTTTATTATTTACTCATGTACGTTACAACTTACAGATCACAGTGGATCTACAAATACATAAAACATTTAGTAACAGGCAGAATATTCGTACAATTACACTTAGTTATTTTAAGACATCTCATGTTGTTCATATTTGTTCAGGTGTAAATGTGAATATTTTCATCTAATATAACTTTTTCTTTTTTACACTAAAACAAAGAAAAAAGTTTGGCGTTATTATTTATAGGTTATTATAGCAGTATTTTACTGGTCTGATTGACTTTAGATTGAATTGGTCTGAATGTGGAACCTGAACTAAAATGATTGTTCATATCTTCAGTGTAATTTTGGCATTTGACAAATTCATGTCATGGGCCGGATTGGACCCTAAGGCAGGCTGGTTTTAGCCCACAGGCCGTACGTTTGACCCCCATGGTTTAGAGCACAGGTGTCAAACATGCAGCCCCGGGGCCAAAACCGGCCCCCCTAAGGGTCCAACCCGGCCCGTGGGATGACTTTGTAAAGTGCAAAAGATATTAACAGTCAAGGGTGTGAAACTCAAAAATAACAGCATAATAACCTCAAAATAATGACTCCAAATGTTCCTCTTGGTTTAATGTGGAAAAAAATAATATGACATCATGCCTCTACATAATGGCAACACCATTTTTTTCTCTTTGATTTATTGCAAAGAACATTAAATTTTGATATCCTTTAACAACAAAATGTCGATAACCTGAACAAATGTGAACAACCTGAAATGTCTAAAGAAAAATAAGTGTAATTTTAACAATATTCTGGTTTTGTGTCGTGGTAGATCTGATCTGTAATGCACATGTATAAATCATAAGTTGAGGCAGAATAGTGATAACATTTTTCTTATTATTTCTTCTTATGTTTCTTCAGAAATTTCATTTTTTTCAGGTTATTCACATCTTTTTTGTTTTGATAGTTTGTAAAATGTAAGTGATTTCAGAATTTAATGTTATTTTTTGCTTATAAAAAATTTGCAGTTGTCATTATTTATAGGCTATTATGCTATTATGTGATTGGTTCGGCCCACTGTAGATCAAACTGGGCTGAATGTGGCCCCTGAAAGAAAATGAGTTTGACCCCCATGGTTTAAAGGATACAAAATATTCTTCAGTCTTATAATAATTAAAGTATAAACTCATATTAGTGGATTGCAGGTACAGTAAGTAGAGACATGTCATGTGACCCCGGTGGTGGGTGGGCTGGGAAACTGGGTGGTCTGTCAGCTGACATCTGCCCTCTGTGTGTCCATTGTACTGTGGTGTGAAATCTAGCAGAATTTCTTTTTTTTTTTGTCAGTGACCAAACCACTTTCCCTACTGACAGTTTACTCACGAGCCGGAGAAAAATGAGCCTTTGTTCCTTTATTTGAGCTCATTTTTGAGCCGTGTTGGCTGAATCGACGCTCTGAGTGTTTGTCTTCCTCCTCCTCCTCCTCCTCTTTCCACCGGTGGGTTTCCATGGCTGGTTTCTCCGTCTGGCGGCTTTGAAAGAGACTCGTGAATGCGTAGATTTCCCTCGACATAACGGCCCTCTGTTCTTGGTGCTGCAGAAGAAAAGCAAGATGAGTTTGTGCGAATTCTGAGCCTGTTTGCACGTGGTCAGTTTCGTTTTCGGCAGATGATGTTTGCTTTTAACCCTTTAACCCCCGACGTGTCTGTGGTGAATGTTCTGAAAGTAGGATTTATTTTAAATATTCGTAAAAATTCAACCGTTTGCGCAATAGGAAAAGTTTCCAAATGTGATGATAGAATAGACCTTGTTCTTGCCATAGACATCTGAGCATGCTCAGTTCATCCCCCGCTACCTGTGGAATGGGGGGGCAAAACAGAGCAGTGAGTGAGACCGATTCACTGTAAAAATAGATGGTTTGGGCTTTTTTTTTTTTTTTTTTTTTTTTTTTTTTTTTTTTTTTTTTACACCGTTTTCGTTGTTTTTTGTTTTTACTGTTGTTTCCAGTGTTGTGGTAATTTTCCTTCATTTTTTACTCTGTTTATACTGAATTTTGACCATGGACCTGCTTTATGGAGTTCAACCAGGTGTCAAAAAGCAGCTGAACTGATTTAGAAAAAAAAGAGCCCAAAACATAAACTACTGGGCCCAAATTGAAATCCTTGTTGTTGTTCAGTTTGTTCCAGTTCACAGTTGATGTTCAACATCCTAAATCTCTTATTGATGTTCATTCTAGTGGCTTATTTAGTCCAAACCTGTCAAACTTCAGTTCCTCCCTTTGTCTTTTTCTGTTCTTCCACCTGTTTTGACCCTAAAACACATAGTAAAACAAAACCACTGAGGAAAAGGAACACAAGCACATACTGACAGCAGCTTTAATGAACCTGAAACAGATGCAGATTCACAGCAGAACCTTTACCTGGAATCAGGGCTCAGGGGTTAAAGGGTTAATTTAATGACCGGTACAGTTTCTCCTCAGCTGATGCATTTCTCAGGTCCAGTCTTTTGTCCTTCCTGTCTGTTTGCAGCCTCGGGGGCGGGACCTTCCTGGGCCTGTGTTGCCTTCTGACCGGCTGCTCTACATTCGAGGAAGCCCTGGAAATGGCGTCTCAGGGGGAGAGCACTCGTGTGGACAAGCTGGTCCGGGACATTTACGGAGGAGACTACGAGAGGTTTGGACTACCAGGCTGGGCTGTGGCCTCAAGGTGCACTTCACAGCTGCTCATCTTAGCGCTTTAATAAACCAGGGGTCGTATTCACAGACGGTCCACCTTTATGCCGAGAGTTCCTAAAGAGGAGGCTGATGAGAGCAAATTTCATTCATTAGTCAATGACTAAGCCACTTATTTGAAGGATAAACATACTCATTGTGGGTGTAGTGATTGGTTTGCTGGAGGTTCCTGGTGTAAAACTGGTTAACTGTTAACAAAATGTAGATTTCACATAACAATACAGACACAGTGTGTGAATTAAACTGGAGTGACTCCTGTCCACTTGGCGCCACTAGTGCTCCTATAAGCTCCTAATTTTAGGCGACAGTTACTGTGTGTCATGCTGCTGCTGCGCTGTAGTTTCCCATTTTAGGATAAATAAAGTACATCTAATATGTTTTATCAGTTCAGCCCCAGAGACGTTAAATTACTCCATTTCCTGTACAAGCATAAAGAAGAGAAGCCTCAACATAGGAAACTTCCATATAGCATCAGTCGAAACAGTGTTTGAACTATTAACAAACATCTTTGATATAGTTTTAATGTTTCCCCACGATTATCCAAAGACGACTGCACCGTCTGTATTTGTCTAAACCTAAGTTGTTTTGGTTTGTCAGTTTCGGCAACATGATGTCCAAAGAGAAGAGGGAGTCGGTGTCCAAAGAGGACCTGGCCAGAGCCACGCTGGTCACCATCACCAACAACATCGGCTCCATCACCAGGATGTGTGCTCTCAATGAGGTCAGTGTGGAAAAGTCACTGTGGAACAGGAGCGTCAAACTCATTCAAGTGGGTTGGACCAGGAAAACAATAAACTACAAAAGTCCATTTCCATGATGAAAATGTTTATATATGCAAACTATCCTTTAAAAAATGTAAATAATATGAACAACCTGAAATTTATTAAGAAAAAAAAGTGCAATTTTAACAATTTTCTGCCTCAGTTTATCATTTACACATGTGCATTACAACTTACAGATCCCAGTGGATCTACAAATACACAAAACATTTAATAACAGACAGAATATTGGTACAATTACACTTACTCTTAATACATTTCAGGTTGTTCATATTTGTTCAGGTTATTCACATTTTTTGTGAAAGGATAGTTTATAAATGTCAACATTTTCATGTAATTTTACTTTTTTACATTAAAACAAAGAGAAAAATTGTCATTATTTATAGGTTATTATCATCATTTAAAATAATAGCCCAAGTCATAATTTTCAGGTTTTTGTAAAAACAAAGAAAAATATCTTGTACTCATAATATTTTTTTCCTGTTTTTTTTTTTTTTTTTTTTTTTTTTTTTTAACTAAAATGAAAATGATGACTTCGGTCATTATTTTAAGAAGGTGGCATTGTATGTTACTGGTCTGACCCACTTCAGATTGAACTGGTCTGCATGTGGAACCTGAGTTTAAATGGTTTTGACACCTTTGACTGTTAAGATCTTTTAGCATTTCACAAATTCATTCTGTGGGCTAGATGGGACCCTTTGGGGGGCTGGTTTTGGCCAATGGCACACTCAAGTACAGACCTTCCACTGACTAAATAACACCCCCACCCCCCAATGGACAATGTAGTACTCCTACCTCAGTGCAATGATCACACCCATCCACCTTGTTTGTAATTTTGCCTTGTACATATCCTATATTACCTGTGTGTGTGCGTGTGTGTGTGTGTGTGTGTGTGTGTGCATATATATATATATATATATATATATATATATATATATATATATATATATATATATCCTCATATGTGATATATATTTCTTATATTAAGTATAGCATTAGCTTTTTGTATATTTTTTGTATTCTAGCAGTATTTGTATTTTAAATATTTAATATGTGTGGTTTTTGTATATTGCCAATGTTTCTATTCTATTCTATTCTATTCTATTCTATTCTGTTCTATGTTTGACACCTCTGCTGAAAAAGGAACCCAGTCTGTATTGAGACACAGTGAAATGCTTTATTTTTGAACTGTGGTTGACGGCGCCCCCTTGTGGTTTGACAGTATGTGGACTTTCTTTCCATCTGTTCCATATACTGTCCTCTGTTTTCACTGTTGAATCGTGCCTTTCCTCTGTGACAGTGCTGGGTTTGTATAGACTCCGTTCAGACGAAGCGGTCCAGTGGGATCATGAGGTCGTGGGTTTTCCTCTGTGCGTTCAGCCTCTTTACGGTGCTGCCTTGTGGCGTCTTGATCAAGCAGCATTGTACAGGGCTATGAAGGCGTAGAGGAGCGACGCTGCAGCGTTCTACTCATGTGCAGGCATTTTACAGCATAAAACATCAGAAAAAAACTACAGTGAATGAATGAATCTGATGGGATTTGTTTCATCAGAATCAGAACCAGAATAGTTTATTAAACCCAGGGGGAAATTATTGTGTTGTTACAGTATAATAAAAAGCAGCAGACAAGAAGATATCCATTCAACATAGAAGAAAAAAAAAACATATATAAAGCTCTAAATCACAGGTGTCAAACATATGGCTGAGGGCCAAAACCGGCCCTCCAAAGGGTCCGATCCGGCCCGTGGGATGAATTTGCAAAGTGCAAAAATTACACTGAAGATATTAACAGTCAATGGTGTCGAACTGGTTTTAATTCAGGTTCCACATACAGACCGATGTGATCTAAAGTAAAATAATAACATAGTAACAGATAAATAGTGACTCCAAATTTTTCTCTTTGTTTAATGTGAAAAGAAATACATTATGCCTATAAATAATGACAACGCCAAATTTTTCTTTGTTTTAGTGCCAAAAACCCCCCATTAAATTAAATATGATCCTTTAACAATAAAATGTAAATAGCCTGAACAAATATGAATAACCTGAAATGTCTAATGAAAATTAAGTATAATTTTAACAATATTCTGCCTGTTAAATGTTTTGTGCCTTTGTAGATCAGATCTGTAATGCACATGTATGAATGATAAGTTGGGACAGAATATTGTTAAAATTGCACATATTTTTCTTAAGAAATTTCTTTTTTTTTTTTCAAGTTATTCACATCTGTTTTGTTTGGATAGTTTGTAAAGGTGAATATTTTCATAATTTAATTTTTATTTTTTTTTTGCACTAAAATATATAGTAAACTTTGAAGTTGTCATTATTTAGAGGTTATTATGTTATTTTGCTAGTCCAGCCCAGTTGACATCAGAGTGGGTTGAATGTGGAACCTGAGCTAAACTGAGTTTGTCGTCCCTGAATGAGACGAAGGACTTTGTCCAGGTTTAAGATGTAAACGTGTTCTTCATTAGTCGATTAATCCAGTTGTTCAGATAAATAACCAGGCTCTTCCACAGTGTATTTGATATATTTTACTGTATGTAAACCAGGGTTTTCCAACCTTGGGGTCGGGACCCCACGTGGGGTTACCTGGAATTCAAATGGGGTCACCTGAAATTTGTAGTAATTGATTGATTGAATGAATGAATGAATGAATGAATAGATAAATAAATACTTTATAAAAAAAATATATGGTGAGTTGAGAGAAACAATCACAATACATGAAAGACATGACAAATAGTGGTTGTGAAACTGCAGCACTGTGGTTCTGTTTATCTGTCAAATGTTCATTGTGGTCAGTTTCAGATGCTGCAGCTCTTTCATAATTCATAGTCTGAGTTCTAGTTTGTTCAGTATTAATTGTCAGCCTTGTAAATCCAAGCTGGACTGATTGTACATATCCTGACCAAGGAAAATCCAATTCTCACTTTGTGCAGTAATCTACACCTCGATTTACTGCCTCTGTCCACAATAATATACATTATATAGACTAAATGTCCTCTAAAATTAAACTTTATTTGAAACATAGTATAGCAAACTATTATATGATCAAAAAAATTAATTTCAGCAAAAAAAAAAAGTCTCAGTTTTGAATGTTTGGGGTCGCTAGAAATTTGTGATGTTAAAATGGGGTCAGGAACCAAAAAAGGTTGGGAACCACTGATGTAAAGGTTTGCGTCCTCTGACCATTTCTACTCCACTGTTTTTCTTCAGAACATTGAGCGAGTGGTGTTCGTGGGGAACTTCCTCCGGGTGAACACGTTGTCCATGAAACTGTTGGCCTACGCCATGGACTACTGGTCCAAAGGACAACTCAAGGCACTTTTCCTACAACACGAGGTCAGTTCACAATCATAGTCCACGAGCTGGTCATAGTAACCTTAATGTGCATCTTCTCTGGATTTTAACACTTTTCTGACAGTTGTTGCTCTTGTGCTACATTTTGCATTTTACAGCATTTACATTATAGTCACTCCGGAAACATATGTGCCATTCACAAAATTCAAGTGACATCAAAAAGCTGAGATTCTGAGCTTTCCATCGCTATATAAGGCTTTATGGTAGAGGTCTGCATTGGCTGAAGGGGAGGGGTGGAAGTGGGTGGAGCATAGAGCAGCAGAGTGCAGTCGTTGAGAGAGAGATGGGAGATTTTTATTACTTTTAGGAGCGTTTTAGCAACGTTTCAATGCCAAATTCTTGTAAATAATTGTATATAATAGTGATGGTTTTGGAATGTTCTACTTGTGAGTTTTGCCATGTTTGGTCAGATGTCACTGGGCTTTTTTTCACAATTTTTATTGTATTTTTGTGGTTTGTATAGTTCATTGATAGTTGTATTTTGTCTGTAAATATTCTGTAAATGTCCGTATATTTCTAAATATGTGTAAATCTCTGTGCAGATCTATCCAGGGCATACACAGATGCAGTGTGTGTATTTGAATCAGATGATGGATGTTTTTGTCAGTGAAATGAGAGGCTCTGTCTACAACTAGACACAAAGTGAACATAGACTATCAACAGGATCCTAATGACTAGAAAGAAGAAAAAATAATAAGAACATGAACACAATGATCTAGACAAACTCAAATGTGTGGTAATTTCTTCAAACATCTCTGACAAAACTACTGGTTGGACTCATTTAAAAGTGCTATATGTGTCTTCCATGGGACAATGTAATCAAAATCTATTCTCAGTTTTGAGAAATTTAGATTTTTGCACATTTCTGCAAATTTTTGAAATATTAAAAATGTGCTTTTCCTTCTAATGGTCCATATTTTGATGGTTTATAACATGTAAATGTTTAGATATCAATCGAGTTCCTACTGATCACTAATAGAAGTCATATATGGCCTTTGATTGAATTAGTTGAGTTCTCCAGTGAAAGTACCGCCCACTTCTTCTTTTTTTTTTTTTAAATCTTCTGTTTATCGGTTTTTGGGTTTGTTTGTTGTTTCTTTTTTTTTTTTACATATAAAACAAAGAGCATAGTTCCGTTGTATGATACAAAAGTCAAGCAAACAGACAAACAACATGTGGAACACCCCCCCCCCCCATCCCCTCCAGATGACAGGAAAGACAAAAATGAACAAATAAATAAACAGTAAATAAAACCAAAATAGAATTGCAAAATTCCCACTTTAAATGTTACTCAAATAAAATGAAATAAAATAAAAATAAATAAACGTATAATAACAGTAATGATGAATCCAATTTGCTCAGGCACACCAATTCTGAGTAATATAATACTCAGCCAAGAGAAACATGACAGATTGTATTATTAACATAGATCAGAAAAGGAGTCCATGTCTTTTCAAATATGTTCGAGGCTCCAGCTAAAGTCAATAGGGATTGATTCAGACAGAACATGATGCTGACATCATGGTTCCATTTAGTTTTGGATTTTTCATTATAGTTTAGTTTTATTTAGTTTTGACTTTTTTTTCCTCTAATTCAGTTAGTTTTAATTTGTTTTTAGAGCAGGTTTTCTAGTTTTTATTAGTTTTCGTTATTTTCTAAATGCTTAGTTTTAGTTTAGTTTTAGGTTGTTTTTTTTTTATATCTTTTCTCTTCTTCTCTGTCGTATTCAAATAAATCCCAGACAGGACTCTGCTGCTTTCTCCCAACTTTAGTCTCCATGTTTCCAGGTAGAGTGGGGACCAGAAGACGACTGGAAACCACAAGTGATGGACTGTTAGATATCATATGGTGCCAGCAGCTAAAATTGCTTGAGGGAAATAAATCGATTTCGTATCAATCCGACAATGACAAAGATGAAAACGAAGGGAATTTTATCCATAATTTTTATCTGTTTTAGTTAGTTTTGTAAACACACAATACAGTTTCAGTTAGTTAGCATTTTTTTCTTTTAATTATAGTTTTTATTTATTTCAGTTAAAGATATTTTTATATATTTTTTTATATTTTATATATTTTTTCATCATTTCGTTAGTTTTCGTTAACGATAATAACCTTGGCTGACATACAGGAACATTGTAGACTATTTTTCTGTTTTCAAAACCCTCAGTTTTTCGATGCTGACACTAGCCTCCTCTTACAGATTTCTTTTTTCATATTATGAGTTAGTTTTGTTATAATTCATTTTGCATGTTTTCTTTGTCTTTGGGCAGTGTGCGTTTTTGAGGTTAACGGTGTCTAACGTGTTTTCAGGGTTACTTCGGAGCCGTCGGGGCCCTGTTAGAGCTCCTCCATCCGTCCTAAAGTATGTGAAGTCCACCTACAGAAGCACACGTCGATCTGCTGCAGACACCTTTAGCACTTTAGACCAGTCACAGCCATTTCCACAGTGGGCTGTCCCACCAGCCATCAGCCCCGTCGACGCGTCCTGAGGAAGGAGAGCTGCTGTAAACAGGTGAAGGTGGCTTCTAGTCGTAACCCGTGGGTCAGAGTCAGTTTCCTGTCCTGACCGAAGCAGGACTGGACAGATTAAAGCCAGTTGGTGTCTCAAACATCGCTCAAGGAAATTCACCTCTGTTGCCTGAAAGGTTCTAGTCCTTTACAGACCCTCAGTGGGATCAGCTCATGGGCCAAATTGGTTTAAGTCGCGTTTCCACCTCAGGATCTTTACCCATGAACTAGGGACCTTTGGAGGAATTTAGCATGTTTCCACTGAAGGGACCAGGGTCTAAATTTAGTTCTGGGACTTTATTTTAGCCTCTTTAAGTCCCTCCTCAGGGGAGTGGATACAAAACTTACTAATGCTAAACATTTCTGCATTTCTGGTCGTTTCTTTCTGGTCAGTAGTTGAAGCTTTACAGACAGGGTTTTATTGTGCTTTAAATCATTGGAATAGAAAGTATGTGACAGATGAAATCCAGGCCTTAGTGAGCATTTATGGTGCAAAAAAAGACATGTAAGAACTGCACTTTTTCACTCTTCAGTTGAATATATCACCTAATCTTTGTGTGTTTAGACCAGTGGTTCTCAACTGGTCTGGTCTTCAGGAACCACTATCACCCCTAGGGATGGGAATCAAGAACCGGTTCTTTTTGAGAACCGGATCCCAGTAGCTCAATTCCTTGGAATCGTTTGCCTGTCTGCTTAACGATTCTGCTTATCAATTCTGCCTTCATTGCGCATGCACGATGATGTCACACGTACACTGCATTGTTTTGGTCAGAACGTAGTCAACGTGGTGTTGAGGCAGAACCGGTCTAAAAAGACGACACCAGGTCCAAACAGACAACACCAGGTCCACTGTAACACTTTAGAAGCTTCCATTTCTTCTAAAGGGTGGAATCCCTCCAATATGTTCAAACATTTGTCCACAGCATGTGATTCATTTGATTCACTACATAGCGACGCTTGTGAATCTAGCAGAGTGAACACCAGGCCGTCATCCGGGCCCAGTTCTGGTTCCGGTGCAGGCAACAAACGTCGTACCCCCACAAATACAAGTTTCCGAAGGTAGGGGAAAGGAAATGAGGTGCACAACAACGGGAGACGGGCCGAGTCGAACCGGTTCCACATAGTGGAAATGCAGCAATAGAGGAATTAGTAAAGAGTCTGTAGTTTCACTGTCACTGTATCATCTGTTATTATTTGTACATAGTGTAAATGTTATATTTTCTGTGCAGATGGAAATATAAAAGACAGTTAATGCAAACACACCCGTTTGTACTCTTTTAGTCCCTCACCCAATGAGAATCGATAAGAGAATCAGATCAATAAGCAAAATCGATAATGGAATCAGAATCGTTAAATTCTTATCGATTCCCATCCCTAATCCACGACCCAAATTCCCTAATTGATAAAAGTTAAACTTCTCAAATTGATCTAATAAAAAGATTGTGTGTTTTGAACCTGAGATACTACAGAATATCACAGTATGAAAGCACAGAAGGCCAGTTTAATGATAAACCAAACAGACCAGCAGGTGGTGATGATAAATCTGGAAATATTCCCTTTAACACTAGATTAGGTCCATTTGTGTCCATTTCTGGTTCTGCACATTGGCCTGAGAGTGGTTTCGACCGGCTCTATATGTAAAGTGTCATGAGGTAACTTTTGTTATGATTTGGCGCTATACAAATAAAATTTGATTGATTGATTGATTTTTAACCTGAAACTGTTGTTTTTCCTGCTGTTCGTACTTCATATATATCAGATTGGACCTAAATACAGACACAAATGCATATGCAAATGTATTTACTAAACTTACAAACTTAATGTTGGACTAGGACTTTTACATGGAATTGTATAAGAGAATGTGGACCAGACCAGACCAGAATCACTCAAGGTCCATGTTAATACCAGGTCTGAACTGGATCTTCAGAGCTCCTGGACTGGACATTCTTGGTGGAAACGCGACTTACATTACGATGTATTGTATGTTACGTGGGTACCAGATGGATGGGGACTCTACTATATGAGCTTAAAGACAGTTACGAGCAAAAAGTTTTACAAAAAAAGTGAACATTAAGGTTCCAAAAATGACAAAGATAGCTCTAAATAATGTGATTTTAGGACATTTTGGTACAAACTTAATGACATGTGGACTCTCCCGTCTGCTTGGTACTCTTAAACACTGACAATCTTTAAAAGCCACTAAAATATTTAACTATCATCTGTGTGAATGGGGTTTACTGTCACAAATAGGCTTTAAAATGAGTGTGAGTGGTATTTTTTTTCCACACTGGACGTTTGTTTTTAATTTAGACTGTTAATTGGCGCTAAATCTGATGGATGCAGCCCATCTTACATCAGAGTTTAACCGTCGTTGCTATAAAATGCGGTTTGTTCATGTGTCGTTACTGTCTCTGCACTGTTACAGTCATTATCCAAAGTGTGACGACAGCGTTGGTGAAGCTTAGAAACCAAACTGTAAAAGCTTTTAAAATGTGGACAATCAGTCACACAGGGCGGTGAGAAAAAAGTCACTTTAGGGTCATTCTACATAGAGAAGAAGTGATATTAATGAAAATGTACCAATTCAGGCACTGTTTTCCATGAATTTACCTTCAGATGCAAAGGAATTTTTATGCTCAGTACTGAAATACCTGACCTAGTGGAGGTTTTCAGTCTCCACACGTTCGAGGCATTTAGAACTTCGTCTTAATCACATCCGTCCCGTCTTGTCTGATCAGTATCCGATCAATCTGTTGATTGATCACAGGGACCATGTCGATCACAAACTAATCAAACCCCACCACAGCCAGTTCAGATTTCAGTGGTTTCACGTAGTCAAGTTCGTGGTTGATTTTTCGATGAAGTGCCTGCTGTTGTTTCTGTGTTAAAATAAGATGAAGCAGTTTGTAATCCTAGTTTCCCTGTTTGATCGCTTGTACATCGCTGGAAATCTTTGTACTTCTTTTTTGTAACAGAGTGATTTCAGATTTCATATGGACATTTCCCTATTAAATACAACCTTTTCATAACTCTGACTGTTTCATTTCATGTGTTTGGAAAGAATGTCTGTGTGAATGATACGTTAACCCTTAAAAACCAAAACCATCTACTGATCTAAACTGTTTAATATACCTGTTGATCCACTAACCCTATCAATACATGGAAATAATTGGTGTAAAATACAGTTATTCATCTTTTCATGGTCATCAGATGTGACCCATTTGGACGTTCAGAGGTTCTGTAGTTACCATGGAAACACCGTCATCTACAGCATTGATTCACCAGTGAAACTCATGGATTTTGATCAGTGACAGTGGATGGACACACTGGGTTTATGTTAATGATAGATTTTGCTGAAAAAGTCAGTTTTTCTTCTGTTTTGGGATGGATGGATGGATGGATGGATGGACTTTATGTATCCCAAACTGGGAAGTTACAGACGTATACATATAATAACCTTTGCATTTATTCTGAGCTTTAACATCTACAGTGAATTACACATGGGGAAATCCATAAGCTTGGAAATGAAAAATACAGAGGTTCATATTTTAAACAGATAAACCACTCAACGTTTACATGTAGAAAAAATTGCTCTGGAAGGTTCCACAAAGTTGTATGTCTTAAGGTCACAACTGATTCAACAGGTGATTTTATAACGTGACAAACTATTAAAACCAGGAAAATGTAGGAGAGTATACATTTTAGGTGATTTGTGTTCTTCTTGCAAGAAAATTCCAACAAGAATACAAAGGTGAAAACCTGGTCCATTTGTTTCCAGCGGGAATCATTTCAATGTAACACACAACAGTGTATTAGCCGATAGCAGAAGTTTATTTCACATAAAACCAAGTTATGATCCGAAAACTGCAGAAGTAAGACACAATTCATCATCATCTCTTCATAATGTGACCATTATTTTTGTTGTTCTTTGTCTTCAGTGAGTTTTATCGGTAGAAATAATCCTTGTACTGTTGGATCTGTCTGGTGTTAGCTTA
Organism: Sphaeramia orbicularis; assembly: GCF_902148855.1. Lineage (NCBI taxonomy): Eukaryota > Metazoa > Chordata > Actinopteri > Kurtiformes > Apogonidae > Sphaeramia > Sphaeramia orbicularis. The sequence goes on along the minus strand of NC_043978.1, from coordinate 8,104,632 downwards.
GCACTGTTAGCTTAGTTTTGCGGAGTTTGTCTCATTGTTCTGTTTTTCTAAATTATTCCTCACGTGCACTGGTGTCAGACTGTTGGACTGGTTTAGATATCTGACCATTTAGGTTCTTCTTTTTTGAGTTGTGCTCTGTTTTCTGAAAATTGCTTTTATCGGGTATTTAGCTGACCTTATTCCGGTCACGTTGCGTTACCATGGCAACACAGACACTGCGGCTGCCTTCGTTACCAGGGCAACCGGGCTTAAGCGGTTCTTATTTGTTCATTTCGTTGATTGCCTTGTACTCTTTGGTTACTTTGTTCAGTATTTAACTTATTTTGTTGATTATTTTGCTCATTTTTGTCATTTTGTCAATTATCTGGTTCATTGTGTTAATTATTGCTTATTTTGTTGATTATTTTGTAAAAATTAAGTTGATTATTTTGCTCATTTTTCTTCATTTTGTTGTTTGTTTGTTCATTTTGTCCCCTGCTGGTGAGAGTTTGTAACACCAATACCACAGAGAATCCCTTTGAATGTTAAAGATGTTACGCATTTTGTGTGTGTGTGTGTGTGTATATATATATATATATATATATATATATATATATATATATATATATATACAGGGTGGGGAAGCAAAATTTACAATATTTTGAGGCAGGGATTGAAAGACAGTGTATGACCAATTAGTTTGTTGAAAGTCATGAGAATTTATTTGCCACAAGAAAATTTACATAATAGAAAATGTTTTTTATTCTATGTGTCCTCCTTCTTTCTCAATAACTGCCTTCACACACTTCCTGAAACTTGCGTAAGTGTTCCTCAAATATGTGACAACAATAGGTGACAACTTCTCCCATTCTTCTTTAATAGTATCTTCCAGACTTTCTCGTAATAGTTTTGCTCATAGTCATTCTCTTCTTTCCATTCTAAACTGTCTTTATGGACACTCCAACTATTTTTGAAATCTCCTTTGGTGTGACGAGTGCATTCAGCAAATCACACACTCTTTGACGTTTACTTTCCTGATTACTCATATGGGCAAAAGTTTCTGAAAAGGTATGGATAATAGTGTTAGGTATGATTATGACATCAATATATGTTTGGTTTCAAAACAATTGACGAAGGGTCTGCTGAGAAAAAACAACTAAATGTTCATTGTAAATTTTGCTTCCCCACCGTGTGTGTATATATATATATATACACACACACACACACACACACACACACACACACACATGTATATATATATATATATACATACACACATATATATACATATATACACATATATATATATATATTTTTTTTTCATCACTTTATACTATTTTACATAAAAATGACATATATTAATAGATCACTTGAGTCACTTTAAACACTTTACTCCCTATGTCTCTTATCTGTATAATAAATTTTTATTATTTTCCTGTTATTCTGCAGCTATATTGGATATTTCATCTTTAGATCAGTGTGATGTATGTGCACTGTAAAAAAAAATAAATCTGTAATTTAACTGAATTTTTGTTTATTTTACAGATTTTTCCTGTATTTTCAAGATACAGGAAAATATCAATGAAATTCCAAAAATGGACTGGGATTTTACATGTCAAATGTAAAATAACCTGAAAAAACTCTAACTGTGAATAACCATAAAATTTACATTTTTTAAAAGATTTTTTTTTCTTTTTTCACAGAAAATACAGTTAAAATACATTTGCAAATGTATCAGAATTTCACAAATATTTCTTTTCTATGTATGAGATTAAACTGTTAATTTAAATTTTAATACTGTAAAAAAAAAAAAAATAAAACAAGATAAAATTACTGACAATTAACCGCAAAAGAAGTATTTGTAAGTTTAACAAGACTTGTTTGTTAATTGACAAATATCTTGTGTAATTATGGGAGATTTCACAACAAAAATGTTGAATAAATGTGTTTTTGTGAACGTATAACATGTATAAGCACTGATAAATTGTCCAAATACCGTTTTTATCAGTGGATTGTACAACTTAGTCTCATTGAAAATTATTTATATATATATTTATAGGTAATTTGATTGTTTTAATACATGTAAATATTCTTTGTTAAACATTAAAAAGTAAAAAAAAAAAAAAAAAAAAAGCAACATTTAATGTAAAGTTAGGGCAAAAAACTGTATTTTAATTATGGAAAATTACTGTATTTTTATGAGATGGTTATTTTCTGTTGTTTTCCAGTATTTTTTTTTTCGCACCCCTGCTGCCCGAATATTACTTTTTTTTTTTTTTTTACAGTGTGGGACGCACGTGTTTTTGTTCACGGAGGCGTCCCGTCCATGAAAGAGTTAGTGTCTTTTCAGGGAATAAATCCAGCCCCCTTCGGTCCTCCTCCTCCTCCTCCTCCTCCTCCTCCTCTGTGAAGGTTGTACAGCTGGCAATTTACAGACAATAACGGCTGAAGGAGTAATTGGCAGCTAAGTGGACGCACCGTGGACCGGTTAATGTGCGTAAAATACCGCACGGCGCGGACTCTTCACGCGTGTTTCTTTGTTTTTCTGTGGAGTTGAACTTTCCGCATGTGGATAAATTAAAGAGCGGCTCCCTCACTCTCCACTGGAACCGTTATAACCTCCTCATAAGAGACCACACAAGGTAAGAAAAAACAGAAGAAAAAAACATGAAAAATCTGACTTTTTGTTGAAATAATGAAGAATGGAGCCACTCTGCAGGCCCATAACCTACTTATTTTTTATGGAAAACCTTTAAAAAAAAACAAAAAACTGGGATATCTTTGTTAAAAAATAGATCCAAATGAAGCAGTAAATGGGTCCAGACTGGGTTTCTCTGCACAGTTTTAGGTCTGGACAAGATAAAAATGGGAGGAATGCTGTAACAGGAAACAAAAATTTGTTTCCAAAGCCAAATATTTAGACTTGGAAAAGAGTCCAGTGTGGTCTGATGTGTGAGTGTTACACAAGTTACTGAAAAGCACCATTCATTATAAGAAAAGGTTACAACTCTGGTGGATGTACATGGACAGTGGAGTGTTTTCAGCATCTGCATTACAAATGTACATGTGTGTTTTGATTCATGGATCCAAATATGGACTGATTACTTGGTTTTACAACTTAACAATATCAGCAGATCTTTGCTCCAGTTGTTACAGTTAACTGGAATTTTTCCACTTTATTGGAGAAAAATAGCTTGAAATATTATGAAAGTCACACCTAGAATCACCTACATTTAGGTCAATTTCATGTTCAGTGTATTTACTACTATGTTGAATGAGAAAAATGTATCTAAAGTAGAAGAACTGTTGATTTTTTTTCTTCAACACTAGTGACATTGGCTTATATCAGTCTCATTTTTTTTCTTCGACACCAGTGACATTGGCTTATATCAGTCTCTTGGTCGACCCCAAGTCCAGGAAAGTCAGTCCTCAGGTGATCTGAAGTGAATACCTGCAGTAAAAAGATTAAAAAAAAAAAAAAAAAAGAGAGAGAGAGAGAAACAGTGGAATTCTGAGAAGTACAACCTAAAGGACTATCCAGGGACCCTGAAGTATCCATGGTATGTTTAAGGCTCCAACTGATGGTTTATAGGGATGCTGAGAAATACTTCTAATCAGTCTAAAAGTGACTTTATAGGAGAAAAATAGATTCAAATATTATGAAAGTCACACCTAGAATCACGTACATTTTGGTCAATTTCATGTTCAGTGTATTTACTACTATGTTCAATGAGAAAAATGTATCTAAAGTCAAACTGTTGATTTTTTTTTTCTTCGACACCAGTGATATTGGCTTTTTTTAAGTTAAAACATTATTATATCAGTCTCTTGGTCGACCCCTAGTCCAGGACAGTCATTCCTCGGGTGATCTAAAGTGAATATCTACAGTAAAAAGATAAAAAACAAAAGAGAAACCGTTGAATTCTGAGAAGTACAACCTACAGGACTATCCAGGGACCCTGAAGTATCCGTGGTATGTTTAAGGCTCCAACTGACTGTTTATAGAGATGTTGAGAAATAGTAGCTGAAATGAAAAAAATCACATCTGTAATCACTTACATTTTTGACATTTTTTTTTTTTTAGTTACTGATGTATTTACTCATTAGTCTGATTTATTTGTTCAGTTCCAGAGTTTTACAGATTATAATAAAAAGTCAAAAACTGTGTGAAACATCACGATGTCAGTTTCTTGGGCAACGGTTTCCAGGTTTTAGATGAACTGTTGGTTTTTATCTTTTGTTCAAAGATAAAACCAAGGAGTGAAGTTACTCCTACTGTTTTTATAACTGCTGTTATCGTTCTGCTGCTGCTGTCATGTCACATTTAAGGCTGCGGATGGATGGATGGATGGATGGATGGATGGATGGATGGATGGATGGATGGATGGATAGATAGATAGATAGATAGATAGATAGATAGATAGATAGATAGATAGATAGATAGATAGATAGATAGATAGATAGATAGATAGATAGATACTTTATTCATCCCATAGGGAAATTTACAGGTTCCAGCAGTATCACAAATGATAATATCATTATCAATTAATCAATGACTTGCTTGTTAAGACAAACAGATTAACTGGTATTTGCTCCGACAGTGACTCATGGATGCTTTCCTCAACTACAATTTATGACTTTATGTGAAAATAACAGCACATAATGTATAATATCATGCCTAAAATCTGCTCTACATTCACTAGTATTTATTGTTCTGACTTAGACGTGCTGTTGACAAATCAAAAATTCCTTGACTTTTATGACTGAATTGATTTTTATTGTTGGGTTTTTGCTTGTAGGAATTATTTCCGGTACATCTACCTTTAAAAATCCATAAGTGGTTGACGTTCAGTCCAGGGTCGTAAATGTTGTAGAAGTCTAAACTGTTAACTTCTACCTGTTTCCATGGGTCATTTAGGGCTGAAAATGTGTATTTTCTCAGTTCATTCATCTGTTAATTTCCTTTTCAATTAATATGTAGATGTGTTTGGTTTTAAAATGTTAGAAAAAGGTGAAAAATACAGACCTGATCAAAATCTTAAGACCAGTTGAAAAATAGCTAGAATTTACCTTTTGCACATTTGGATCTTAATGAGGTTTTAAGTAGAGCTACAATATACAAAAGCAAGAAGGGGGAGTGAGACAAAAAGCACTTTGAAAAAGTCATTTATTGAAAACAACAAGTAAACTGAAATAGGCTGTTTATCAGCTGATCAAAAGTTTAAGACCGCAGGCTATAAAAGCCAAAATCTGCTCAAAATTCTCATTTTCTGTCGGGCATTCACACGGTCATGCCCTCCTGATGGCTAAAGCTAAGAAGCTTTCTCTTCTTGAACGTGGTCGGATCGTCGAGCTGCATAAGCAAGGCCTCTCGCAGCGTGCCATTGCTGCTGAGGTTGGACGCAGTAAGACAGTCATTCTAAATTTTTTGACAGATCCTGAGCATTATGGAACAAAAAAGTCAAGTGGTAGACCCAAAAAAATTACACCTGCGCTGAGCCGGAGGATCCCATTGACTGTCCGTCAAGACACAGGGCGGTCCTCGACCCAAATGAAGGCCCTTACTGGTGCCGACTGCAGCGCAATAACCATCAGACGGCATCTGCGGGAAAAGGGTTTCAAAAACAAAAACGAATTCCAAGACCTCGTCTCCTACAACGCCACAAAACTGCCCGTTTAGACTTTGCCAGGGAGCATCAAACATGGGACATTGAAAGGTGGAAAAAAGTTTTATTCTCTGATGAGAAAAAATTGAACCTTGACGGTCCAGATGGCTTCCAACGTTACTGGCATGACAAGGAGATCCCACCTGAGATGTTTTCTACCCGGCACAGTGGAGGGGGGTCCATCATGATCTGGGGTGCTTTTTCATTCAGTGGAACACTGGAGCTTCAGGTGGTGCAGGGTCGTCAAACGGCGGCTGGTTACGTGCAGATGTTGCAGCGGGCATCCCTCATGACTGAGGGCCCTCGTCTGTGTGGTAACAGCTGGGTTTAAAAACAGGACAACGCTGCAGTTCATACTGCTCGCTTGACGAAGGACTTCTTCAGGGAGAATAACGTCACTCTTTTGGACCATCCTGCATGTTCCCCTGATTTAAATCCCATAGAGAACATTTGGGGATGGATGGCAAGGAAGTTTATAAAAATGGCCATCAGTTCCAGACAGTTGATGCCCTTCGTGAAGCCATCTTCACCACTTGGAGCAATGTTCCCACCAGCCTCCTGGAAACACTCGCATCAAGCATGCCCAAACGAATTTTTGAAGTGATTAACAAGAACGGTGGAGCTACTCATTACTGAGTCCTACTGAGAAAATTTTTTTGTTCTGGTTTGGAGAGTTTTTTGTAATTTTTTGAGCGACGGTCTTAAACTTTTGATCAGCTGATAAACAGCCTATTTCAGTTTACTTGTTGTTTTCAATAAATGACTTTTTCAAAGTGCTTTTGGTCTCACTCCCCCTTCTTGCTTTTGTATATTGTAGCTCTACTTAAAACCTCATTAAGATCCAAATGTGCAAAAGGTAAATTCTAGCTATTTTTCAACTGGTCTTAAGATTTTGATCAGGTCTGTATCAACCAAATCTATAGACGATGTCTTCAAATGTCCTGTTTGGATCAAAAGTCAAAGATACTCAGTTTACTGTCAGAGAGGAAGAAAGAAAAAAAGAGAAAAGGCTGACTGATTTAATGATCTTTGCAGCTTTACAGGTGTTGGGAATGTTTCTATTGTTTCAAAGGATGAAAATCATTCCCTTAGAAATTTTTTTATGGTTCCAACATTTGGTTGCTGTGACGTGGTGTTCAGCTCAGCAGTTTTTTAGACTGAAGCCTTCTTAATTTCAGACATGGATGATGGGATTTCAGAGCCAAAAACAACAAGGGGCTCATATTTTAACCCATAAAGACCCAGAGATACTTTTGTGGCAACTCACAAATGAAATTTTCTCTATATTTAACCTTCATTAAGTTATTTATCACCATTTATTGTAATCTTATCCTCTTTATTTTTTGTTTTTTCAGTATAATTCAAGTATTTTCTATATTTTATGAACTGATCATGTAGATGTTCATAAAAGCTCAGGTTAAAGTTCAGGGTTATTATCAGAAACAGAGAAAACTGAAGAAAAACTGACTTTCAGTAAATCCATGGGTTTTACTGGTGAATCAATGCTGTAGAAGATGATGGTGTTTCCACGGTAACTACGGAGCCTCTGAACGTCCAAATATGGTCATATCTGATGACCATGAAAAGATTAAGAACTGTATCTAACACCAATTATTTCCATGTATTGATAGGATTAGTGGATCAACAGGAATTAAACAGTTTAGATCAGCAGATGGTTTTGGTTGACTGTGGATGTTTGGGTTTTTATGGGTTAAGCAATTCATCACTATTTGTTACTATGGATATGGTTACATGATGTTTTTTAAATCTGATTTATTTTTCCAGAAGAAATTAATTCGGAACTAAAGTATTTTCTCTTCTGTTTCCATGGAAATGTTAAACCTGAATAAAGGTTTACATCAGGTATTAATGAGGTAGATCAGTGAGCTAAAGGGTTTGCGCTGCAGTGCTCACGTTGCCTTGTTCTCGCAGCCCTTCTGTTAGCTTAGCTTAGCCCTTCTGTTAGCTTAGCTTAGCATAGTCACTGCATTTCCATGGTCACACATAGCCAGTTTTTTAAAGGTGATTTGTTGTCTTTTGTAAGTGATTTTCTGAAATCCGATTCTCTCTAATTATTTCTTTAGATCCGCGACTTACTGCACTCATACAATCTTGGGACTGTTGTTTTGACGGAAGTTGGAAAATCTTTTTGTTGGAAGGGATGCATGCGCTAAATTACCTTTGCTTTACCGTTTTAGCTTTGCATTAGTTTTTATTTCCCCAGATTTTCTTACTGCAGTAAGTCACATGGCCATGATTTGAGCTTCAATTTGTGATCATATTGACCCCAGCGGACTAAAGGAATGATTATGGAGAACCGAATTTCACAAAATCACTCATAAAATACTACGGACGGATCACCCATGAAAGCCTGGCTACGTCTGACCATAGGAATGAAGCCATTATGCTAAACTAGGCTAAGATAAGCTAAGCTAACGGAAGGGCTGCAGTAAGGCAATCAGTGCACTGCAGTGCAAACTGATTTGCCAACTTAACGAACTCATTAGTGCATGACAAATGAATGAATAAAACACAAGTGGTGAACTCTTCCTTCAGGGTTTTCCAGGCTGGTAGATCCCATCAGAATAGCACACTGGAGCGCTTTGGGAAGACTAGACTGCACTGCATATTCTTCCACCAGCGCAGAATGTGTGCGTCATCGCGACAGGACAAGACAACGAGCATGTGCAGAATGGAAGGAATAAAGTCCAAACGGAATAAAGGGTTTACCTGTCCCAGGAATAATTTGGGTCGGAATTAAAAGGGGATTAAACCAGTGACTTTCATCGGGTTTAAATTTAATCCGAACTTTTCTTTTTCAACTGGAATAAGGTGTTTACATGGGCATCTGAAATAGGATCGAACCTTTAATCAGATTAAACCAGGAATAAAAGCTGTCATGTAAACGCACGGAATATCATCCTTTGTATTTTGTGTTTTTTCAGTATAATGCAAGTATTTTTCTATATGTCATTCACTGATCATGTAGATGTTCATTAAAGCTCAGATTAAAGTTGAGGGTTATTATATCAGAAACAGAGAAAACTGACAGAAAAACAAGCATCTATAACTATGGTCATTTACTGTGAAGTACAGGTTGGAGCAGAAAAAGGTCTAAATAAAGGCTAAATCAAAATCGATTTGCAAAAATTCTATATGTCTATACATTTATGGTCCTACACATGATCATTCTTTAGTTTAGTTGTTGAAATAAGCATCTTCCTCCCAAACTGAGAATAAGAAACTTAACCCTTAAACACCTAGAACTATATTTCTAGTGACTTCCAAACAGATTTATCACAATTTATTATATTTTCCACTCCGTTTTGCATTTTTCAGTGTAAATCATGTATTTCCCTATATTTAATTCACTGATCATGTAGATGTTCATTAAAGCTCAGAGTAAATCCAAAGGTTATTATATCAAAACTGAGAAAAACTGTCTTTTTCACTCCAATCTCATTAACTGAACATAAACCCAGTGTGTCCATCCACTGTCATTGATCCAACTCCATGGGTTTTACTGGTGAATCAATGTTGTAAAAGATGACGGTGTTTCCACGGTAACTACAGAGCCTCTGAACGTCCAAATATGGTCATATCTGATGACCATGAAAAGATGAAGAACTGTATTTTACGTAGATTATTTCCATGTTTTGATAGGATTAGTGGATCAACAGGTATGAAACAGTTTAGATCAGTAGATGGTTTAGGTTAAAGGAGGATGTTTGGGTTTTTACAGCTTAAGGATAAAGTTTCCCTAAGTTCCTCAGAGGTGGACAACGTGCTCCAACAGAACCAGGATCTGCTTTCACTGTGTTTCCTCCAGTTTCCCTTCTGGTCCTGATTAGCAAACAAGTAAAGAGGAAAGAGTGTGTGTTCAGTGGGAATGTGAACACGCAGATGAAGCCCAACTGTGTGAACTGTGTCAAAGCAAACAGTGGCGCTGATCCGGGGGTGGGGGGGCTGCTGCCTGGTTGATTTTAGCTTTTCACAAGACCTCATCCATGAACTCATCGGTATGGAGAGTCAGCGAGGGCCGAGTTAGACAGAGTTTCACTCAAAGCGGGCTGGGCGACATCCAGCAGTTTAATAAAGGTGGACTGAACTGTCATAGATCCGACAAAAGAACATGCACTCACATTTCCATCTGCTGCTGTTTGGAGAATATGAACAGAACTGAATAGATCTGTACTGGAACTATGAAAATCCATTTAGCAGCAAAAACATTTAAAGGGCTCATATTTGTATAAATCAGGGTCTCAAACATGCGGCCCGGGGCCCAAATGCAGCCCGCCAAAGGTTCCATTCCGGCCCCTGGGATGAATTTACAGAGTGCAAAAATTCCACAGTCAAGGCTGTGGAACTCATTTTAGTTCAGGTTCCACATACAGACCAATATGATCTACAGTCAAATAATAACAGCAGAAGAACCCACAAAAAAGAATGACTCCAGATTTTCTTACACTATGTCTATAAATAATGACAACTTCAAATTTTTGTCTTTGTTTTAGTGCAAAAACTAACATTAAATTATGAAAGTATTTACTTTTACAAACTATCCTGTAACAATAAAATGTGAATAACCTGAACAAATATGAACAACCTGAAATGTCTAAAGAAAATTCAGCACAATTTGAACTCTTTTCTTCCTGTTCCTCAGTGTTTAGTGTCTTTGTAGATCTGATCCATAATGCACATGGAGAAATGAGAAGTTGAGGCAGAATACTGTTAAAACTGCATTCATTTTTCTTAAGAAATTTCCGTTTTTTCAGGTTATTCACAGCTTTTTTGTTTGGATAGTTTATAAAAGTAAGTATTATCATAATTTAATGTTTTGGGTTTTTTGCACTAAAACAAAGACAAAAATTTGGAGTTGTCATTATTTATAGATTATTCTGTTATTATTTTACTGGTCCAACCCACTGGAAATCAAATTGGGCTGAATGTGGAACCTGAAAGAACATGAGTTTGAGAGCCCAGCCCACTTTTCTTAGTCTGTGGTTAATTTCTTTGTGTATTTGGACCCTAACAGTTCATACAGTTTGAATTTGAACCCTCCAGATGCTACTAGGAGATGCCAAAAGACACATGCACCACTCTTTAAAATATTAATTTAAATTAAAAATAAAAATATACAGTATGTGTTTTCAGTCATGTATTTTTTATACATAAATTTCACTGTTTATCCTTCAAACATACACATTTATCCGTGACTCTATAGTTAAAGTCAGACATGTTTCTGTCTTTTCCACTGATAGTTGGGGTGATGCTTTTGGACCAGAGGTGGAGGTAGTGCGGATAGATCACATGGTATTAAACAAATAGGAAATCAGTGTAAATGCTGAAAGATGTCAATGTTACCACTCAAAGGTCTTGATTCTTTTGTGGATGTGACGTTTACTCCTGTGGGTGGTCCCAAGGTTCTAATAGTTTTGAATTTTTCATTATAGTTTAGTTTTATTTAGTTTTGACTTTTTTTTTTCTCTAATTCAGTTAGTTTTAATTTGTTTTTAGAGCAGGTTTGCTAGTTTTTATTGGTTTTCATTTTTTCTAAATGCTTAGTTTTAGTTTAGTTTTAGTATTAATTTTAGTTTTGTCGTATCTTTTCTCTTCTTCTCCGTCATATTCAAATAAATCCCAGACAGGACTCTGCTGCTTTCTCCCAACTTTAGTCTCCACTATTGCAGCATATAAGCTTAAAAAACAATCCAAACGCCACGGCAGGCTAAGACATGGCGTTCACACTGAAGACGCGTCAGATTCACCATTACAAACGTTCATGAGGTTTATTATCCATATCACAAGCATAGGAAACAAGCACTTACTTCAGTCGTCGTATATTCAATGGTGTGCAAAGATACCCTCATGGCCAGTGACAAAGACAACAGTGACGGTGATAACGATGATAATGACGGTCAACAGAAAGTTTCTCCCCAGGCTCACCCCGCCGCCATGATCCGGGCGACTTACACATCCAGGTGAGCGCAGGGACTTAATAGACAACACCACACCCACAGTGCCACACATAACAGGTGCCAATATCATGACGTCACACAAACAAGAGAAAAACCAAAAAACACCACACGGTGCTTATGGCTCCTACATCCATGTTTCCAGGTAGAGTGGGGACCAGAAGACGACTGGAAACCACAAGTGACGGGCCGTGGAGTTCTGTGTGGTGCCGCGAGCTAAAATTTCTGTGTGGAGTTTGCATGTTCTCACCGTGGTTGTGTGGGTTCTCTCTGGATACTCTGGCTCCTCCCAGCATCCAAACACATGCAATGATTGGTTAATGGGTTAATCTAAATTGCCCATAGGTGTGAATGTGACAGTGATTTTTTGTTTCTGTATGTTCAACCCTGTGATGAACTGGAGACATGTCCAGGGTGAAACCCACCATCACCTATAAGTAGATAGGCTCCAGCGACCCTAGTGAGGATAAAGTGTGTTCAGAAAATGAATGAATAAATGTTAATTGATAAATATCCTCCTGACACCCAGCAATGCATTTTTGTCCTCTGTAGTGGAGAAGAGTTTTACAGCTTTACTTTAAAATAAAAAAATACATAATGTCCACTGAAAAGGACATTATATTAAAAATAAATAAATAAATAAATAAATAAATATGAAAAAACTGTTGCATCATGCTATTTCCAATTAAGGTAATTTAATGTAAAATGGCAAAAATATTTACTTACTGGGTGTCAGGAGGATATAAGAATAACTGGCAGATTAATCGGTAATTAGTTATTGAATACACATATAATACATGCATACATACATACACATATTACAAGTACAAAAATAAAGTTCAGGGAAGACAGGATGAAAATATGCAGCATAAAACATGAAGGGTGTCTTGAAGAATTTTTGATTTATCACAACTTGGGCCTTGTCCATCATCATAACTATATTCACTAATGCAGTTGAACATGAGTGAGTGAATGTTTATCTAAACCACAGGTGTCAAACATGCGGCCCAGAAGCCAAAACCGGCCCGCCAAAGTTTCCAATCTGGCCTGCAGGATGAATTTGCAAAATGCAAATTAGGCCTTCAAACTCAAAAATAATATCAGAAGAACCTATAAATAATGACAACACCATTTTTTCCTTTGATTTAGTGCAAAAAACATTAGATTATGAAAATATTTACATTAACAAACTATCCTTTAACAATAAAATGTGAATAACCCGAACATATGAACAACCTGAAATGTCTAAAGAAAATTAAGGGCAATTTTAACAATATTCTGCCTGTTACTAAATGTTTTGTGCCTTTGTAGATCTGATCTGTAATGCACATGCATAAATGATAAGGCATAATATTGATAAAACTGTTCTTATATTTCGTAACAAATTTTGTTTTTTCAGGTTATTCACATCCTTTTTGTTTGGATAGTTTGTAAATCTAAATATTGGCATAGATGAATGTTATTTTTCACACTAAAACCGTTTGGAGTTGTCATTATTTATTGGCTCTCATGCTGTTATTTTACTGGTCCGGCCCACTTCAGATGAAACTGGACTGAATGTGGAACCTGGAAGAAAATGAGTTTGACCCCCTGATCTAAACCCTCTGCTTTCGTATGGATTTATAAATCTAATCTATAAATATAGGTCAAATATCTCAATCTCAATAAAATGCTGTAAATTGCATATCAGTATTGTCATCTTCAGTGAGCAGACATGTTCACTGCAGACATGCTGGTCTGTGGTCAGTCAGAGGGCCCAGGTGTTTCTGATCCCATCATGTGTTCCGTTTAGTTTCCCCTGGAGGTTCAGAGTCTGCACCGTTCCGCAGCCTCAAACTGACTGAACTAAATGGAACCCTGAGATTTTTACTGACATACACCTGTGTGTTTCCTGCTTTAACATCTAAATGTCTGCTGTGGAAACTGAAAGGACTGATAGAATATTCGGTATGTTTACAGTTTCATTCTTATATTTAGAGTTATACCGGGTAATATGAAACTCCAGGAGCTTTAGCATTAGCTGTATGGTGTTTTTGCGCTAAAGGGTAAATATGAGGATATTAAAAGTCTAAAATATGAATCCAGGGGAATCCAGAGCATGGCTAAAAACATTTATATTTACAAAATGGAAAACTTTTCACTTTTTTTCAGGTCCCAAGCTAAAATACCAAACCATTGTTAGCTTGTTGCCATGTTAGCATAACGTAGTTAGCATTTTGCTCTAGTATAAAGAGGTGAATGTTCAGTCACAAGAAAATTTACATCAACAGAGCTATTTTTCCTATATTCATTCATTTCCTACATTAAAAAAGCAACATAATTCAGTCTTTTCCCTTTATATTCATTGCTACTGTCAACAAACTTTTCTTGAGTGGAAAATAAGCGCAAAGTTGTTGAGTATGTAGCATTAGCATAAAAGCTAGTTACATGTCTGTCATGTTAGATTGAATATAATGATCAAAAAACCTCTTTACTTCTATATAGTGAAGCCATAACAGAAAGTTAGTTGAAATATCTGTGCATGTTCTTGTTCCTTTCACAGATAAACAGAAAAAAATAATGTAATTCTGGTTGTTAGGCCGATATGTTATAATTACCATCAGTTTTATTTTTGCTTTTTGGGTTTAGCCTCTTTTTTTTAAATTTTATTTTAGTATATATGAATGAATGAATGAATGAATGAATGACTTTTTATTGTGTCCTGCAAAAGAATATGCTCAGCCCTTATATGGGCTTGTAAGACACCAAAAATATAAACCAAAGCCAAATACCAGACAATAGGCACAATAGATAGAAACAAGAAAATGTACTGACTGATTTAAACAAACACATCTGCCACTTTTTCCAGGCTTTACAAACAAATAATGCTAATTTATGTACATTTGAACTAAACAACCATCTCATGTTGTCATCAGTTCTCCAGAACATATCAGGATTTTGGATAAACATCTCATTAAACAAAGATGTTCTCAGTTTGTCATATAGAGGACAATTCAAAAAAAGAAAATGTGATTCATTTTCTACTTCCCCCAAATCACACAGTCCACAAAGTCTGTTTTCTTCTGGTGTTTGGGTAAATCTCCCAGTTTCTAAGGCCAAGGGAAGGATTCCTGTATGCAACTGAACAATTAGGAACCTTTGGTTCCTGGTCAAGTTTGTGCCGATATGAAACTCTGTTTTATATGTGTTTTTCAGTTGAATGTACAGGGTGGGGAAGCAAAATTTACAATATTTTGAGGCAGGGATTGAAAGACAGTGTATGACCAATTAGTTTATTTAAAGTCATGAGAATTTATTTGCCACAAGAAAATTTACATAATAGAAAATGTTTTTATTCTATGTGTCCTCCTTCTTTCTCAGTAACTGCCTTCACACGCTTCCTGAAACTTGCGCAAGTGTTCCTCAAATATTCGGGTGGCAACTTCTCCCATTCTTCTTTAATAGTATCTTCCAGACTTTCTCGTAATAGTTTTGCTCATAGTCATTCTCTTCTTTCCATTATAAACAGTCTTTATGGACACTCCAACTATTTTTGAAATCTCCTTTGGTGTGACGAGTGCATTCAGCAAATCACACACTCTTTGACATTTGCTTTCCTGATTACTCATATGGGCAAAAGTTTCTGAAAAGGTATGGATAATAGTGTTAGGTATGATTATGACATCAATATATGTTTGGTTTCAAAACAATTGACGTAGTGCCTGCTGAGAAAAAACAACTAAATGTTCATTGTAAATTTTGCTTCCCCACCCTGTACGTCTGCAGCTTTGGTTTAGCCAGGATCCCATAATTAACTCCAAAATCAACAAATATCTTTACTCTGATAAATTTCTGAGCCAACAATGAAGGTCAATAAATTTCTAATCAGCAAGTAATTTAGGATATAGTCAGTCATGGAGAAGTAGTCAGATCTTCTGCTCAAGTACAAGTAGAAAAAATCTGTGTAAAAATGATTTTTACAAGTAAAAATCCTGCTTTCAATAAACTCATGGAAAACTAGAAAAGTACTCACATAAAAATTTACTTCAAGTACCAAAAGTAAAAGTACAGAATGACCTGTTCATACAAATGTATATGACTAGATCGCAGTTATTGTGGGCTTAATATGTCCATTGTTAATATTGCAACTGTTAGTATTAGAATCCATTTTAATGGTGACTTGATTTTTATACAGTAATAATAGGAATCGGCTAAGTACACTGTAAAGTTAGCTGTAATAAATACATTTGACCCAAGTACCAGCCAGTAGAAATGGAAATACTCACATAAACTACCTCAAAATTGTACTTAAGCGGTTGAATAAATATGTATGAACATATGCGCCCTTTCATCCGCTGTGAAATGGGACTCAGACACGCATTCACTCTCAGACATGTTATGGAACGTGTGCCTTCAGTTTGCGGTCTCTGTACAAACACACCACACTACTGTATGTGTGTTTCTACAGGATCAACCCCCCACACGCTGAGAGCCGGACTCTCTGTCAGGTCATCAATAGCCTTTCTATGTCGGATTCATTACCCACCCAGAGCCGTAGAGGGAGGTTATGCAAAGGGAGCCATATTCAGGGAAAAGGTGACGTATTAGGTCAACAACGTCCACTTTTCACCAGGTTTTTTTTCCTTTTTTGAGGGTCTAAGGATAAAGGGGTTTGTATACTGTACTCTCAGGAAAGAATTTCATTTAATATGAATGAATGAGTGGATGAATGATGGGAAAATGTTTGATGTAAAGGTCCAGTGTGTCAGAGTTAAGGGGGTTCAGGACGATCTAACTGCAGAGATGGAACATAATACAGGTAGCCAATTGTCATTAGTGGAAAATTGCATGAAAATGAGAATAGTTGTGCTTTTGCGATTGTACAATAAGCTGCTTTTGTCAACAGAGGATGCAGGTTGTTCACAGTCAGACAGGTTGCATGATTCTACAGGAGGTCAGAGTTTTTTTCCTTTTAACATCAGACAAGATGAAGATGATGACGAAGGACAAAACTGGACCAGATCAGGCAAGGCAAGGCAGATTTATTAGTATAGCACAATTCATACACAGGGCAATTCACAGTGCTTTACAAAAATAGGAAAGAGGTTAAAAAACACACAATTACAATTAAAACATAATCAATAAAACATAAATGATAATCTATTAAAGCAAAGTAAAAGAGGAGAGTGCAGATAAAACCCTTTCAGTCATTCTGTGCCCAGTTGAACAGAGCCGTTTTCAGCCTGGACTTAAACATTATCACAGTAGAGGTCTGTCTCACATCATCAGTTCAGATGAAATAAAACGGAATAAGATAATACAAAATAATATCTGCATTTTAATCAGTCATGAAGGTGAAGCAGCAACAAGTCACTAATTGATTGACCTGGATTTGATGTTTCAGGTACAGCTTCTTTACACAAACACAATAAACATGAACAAAATGGAGTGAGATGCCACTGTTTAACAATCTCTCCATTTTCCCTTAAAAATCTCAGTTTTTGCAGCCTAAAACATTATTTGCATGTGGACGAGAGACACAAACAGAGAGAAAAGTATCTGTTTTGCTCGATATCTGCATACGTGTGGACAGGATTAAAATCAGAATGGAGATGTGTTGATCTGGGTTCCATAGTTAATTTCAGGATTTACTGATGTACAAATTAGTCTGACTTTATTAAGTTGTCAAACCCTGCATCCTAAGTTAAATGGTTTCTCTTTTTACCATTTGATATGTGTCACCTACTAAGTTTGAGTTAAAGATAATATCCCTTTAACCCAAAAGGACCCAGTGTGACATTTGTGTCACTTCCCAAATTATTTTTTCTCTGTATTTAACCATCCTTAAATGATTTATGACCATTTATTGTAATAATTACTCTGTATTTTGTAGGGGTTTTTTTCAGTGAAAATCAGGTATTTTTCAATATTAATTTACTAATCATGTAAATGTTCATAAAAGCTCAGAGTACAGTTGAGGATTACTATATCAAAAATAGAGAAACTGAAGAAAAAGTGACTTTTTCAGCAAAATCTACCCCCGGCCCCCTTTTTTGTTAAATTTTGTTAAATAAGTGACTTTTTCAACAAGATATATCAGTAACTTAACACAAAACAAATGTCTACAACTACTATCATTTGTCAAATGGGTTTATTTATTTATTTATTTATTTATTTCAATTTTGTTCCGTGTGTGGCTTTTTTCTGTTGTTGTTGCTTATTGTTTTTTGTTTTTGTTTTTTAATTCATTTTGTTCATTTTGTTGATTACTTTGGCTGTTTTTGTTCATATTCTTGCTTATTTTTTTTATTCTTTTTTTACTTAATACTAGTTACATTTTTGCTTATTTTTTCATGTTAGTTGGTAGTTAGTTGGTAAATTTTTTAATTCATTTTGGTTCATTTTAGTTATTATTTAAACATAAACCCAGTGTGTCCATCCACTGTCATTGATCCAACTCCATGGGTTTTACTTTTGTTTTTCTTCATTTTGTTGCTTATTTTGGTTCATTTTTTCATTCAATTTTTTCTTCAATTTTGTTCTGTTTGTGGCTTATTTCACTCATATCCCTTATTATTTTGTTGTATTTTGTTCATATTATTGATCGCTTTGGCTGTTTTTGTTCATTTTGTTTATTTAATTCTTTTTTACTTCATTTTAGTACAATTTTTTGCTTATTTTTTTTCACATTTTTTTAATTCATTTTACTTATTAACATATATAAAACCAAGTGTGTCCATCCACTGTCACTGATCCAACTCCATGGGTTTTACTTGTGAATCAATATTGTAGAAGATGATGGTGTTTCCATGGTAACTACGGAGCCTCAGAACGTCCAGATGGATCATATCTGATGACCATGAAAAGACAAATAGTTTAGTGAATCAACAGGGATTAAATAGATATCAGTAAATTATTTTGGTAGATGATGGATGTTTGGGTCTTTATGGGTTAAGCTAAAAAGCCCAGAATGGACAAAAAAACTCCAATGTTTCTTTGCAGTCCCCATAGGTGAGGGTGAGGGGGGGTATTCAGTCAGTTACAATCTGCACTGTCACCACTAGGTGTCACTAAATGCCAAACACCACACCCATAACTATACATTCATAGAAAAGCTATAAACTATGTGATCTACAAGCTGCTAATTTCACCAACGTAAACATCCCATGGTGCCCTACACATGTTTAAATGTTCCCTGTGATCCGTCTCCACATCAGAGTCCAGTAAACACCGAGCAGATGGTTTCAATCGAACTCCTGGAGCAGCTCTGACTCTGACATCAGCTCTACCCGTACGCTGTGCATATTTTCAGCTCGCTCTTGAGTGTTTGGCTTTAACCACATCTACAGTCGGGCCACAAATGAAAGTGGAAACCTAGTGGGCGTGGCCTCCTGCAGAAGGCTCCCATCCATAGGACACAGGGGCTCCGTCAGAGGTTGGATGAAAATGGGGTGAATCAGAAACTATGTGGACAAAAGTATGTGGACACGTTGAATCCAGGTGTTTCTTTTCTAACAGGGGTCTGGGATACAAAACAATAATGACTAATGTCAGAATATAGTTTGTATATTATGGGATAAATATCATTGCTTTGGTTAGTTTGGGTTAAATTGTTATCTTTGCTTCCAGGGACTTCATTTCTCTCAACATTGATTTTTTTTATTTTATTTTTTTTATCCATGACAATGATTTTAAATGTTCTACCTCTAAATTTCTAAAATAGTTTTCATGCTCTGACTGTAAATAGTAATTTTCTACCACTCTGTCATTATTCTGTTCTTTCTGTTCATTGCACTTCTTATTTATCTTTATTCTTAATTTTATTTCCAATTTTGTTAATTTCATTAATTTTGCTGATTTTATTTATTTATTTATTTATTTATTTATTTATTTTTACAGATGCTTATATTTGTTCATTTTGTTTTGTTTTGTTTTTTTTTGTTGCTTTTTTTATTACCTATTTTGTTTCTTATATTTGTGATTTTTACTCATTTTTTATTATCTATTTATGAAGCTGACATCCCCCCCCCCCCTTTTTTTGGTAATTTATGTTAATTATATTTATTATTTAGGTTTAGTTGCTTATTTATGTTGATAATTATTCATTTTCTTGCCTATTTTGTTGAGTTTTTACTATTATTATCTATCTACTCTCTTCTCATTTTTTGGGGTTTTTTCTCACATTACTTGTATTTTTTATTGGATTTTTTAAAATATTGTTTTTCTATCTATCTATCTATCTATCTATCTATCTATCTATCTATCTATCTATCTATCTATCTATCTATCTATCTATCTATCTATCTATCTATCTATCTATCTATCTATCTATCTATCTATCTATCTATCTATTTCAACACAACTAAGGGAGGAAAAATCACTTCATGCGACTAAAAACTTGGGAATTTTTCTTCAAATTTGCCATTTTCATAAACATTTCGTTGAACTACTTTCTTCACATCTGACTGAGGAAGAAAAATCTACCATTAAACTTTATATATGGACAAAAGTATTGGGACACATCATGGCTACAGCTGTAAGATGTTCTGTTCATGATGATTATAGATATAAAGATCAAAAGAAGAAAAGAAACCAAAACACTAAACAGGACTGTCACAGGTTTGGTTAGGACCCAAGTGCAGTACACCAGGTGTAGAATCAGCTCAGAAATGTCTTATTGAAGTCACAGAAATAGGGAAAGCAGAGTGAGTATAATGGGGAGCAGGTGAAGAGACAGAAAACAGGTCAGACACGAGGACCGAGGCGAAATGACGTGGTCTAAATCAGGGAGGGGTCGGGAACAGGAAAGAGAGTTCAGATAATGCTGGAGAGTCAGTGAGGCTTGTATACTGGACTGACTGGGAATGAGCTGCAGCTGGGTGTGCAGATGAGGACAGCTGGTCTGATAAGGTGGGTGTGGCCAGCAGGATGAGTGACAGGGAGCAGACAGGTGGGATGGATTCAGATTCAGATTCAGATTCAGATTTAGACTACTTTATTAATCCCCAAAGGGCAATTCAGTTCACAGGTACCCTGCCTTATTGGATGTCCAAACAATTAGGGACAAACAAACAAATGCAAAACGTTCCTAGCAGCATATGACAGCCACATACACACATTCACCTGTTAGTACCAAGGTTATTATTGTTAATGAAAACTAACGAAATGACAAAAACTACAACTGAAAAAACATTTTCGTTAACTGAAATAAATAAAAACTATAATTAAAAGAAAAAAAACCATAACTAACTGAAACTGTATTGTGTGTTTACAAAACTAACTAAAATGTATAAAAATTATGGATAAAATTCCCTTCGTTTTCATCTTTGTCAATGTCAGATTGATATAAAATCGATTTATTTCGCTCTAGCAATTTTATCTGCTGGCCCCATACGACACTTGACGGTCCATCACTTGTGTTCACTTGTGGTTTCCATGAAAAAAGGTGAACGACACGCACATCTAAAATTAGAGGTGTGCTGGATCCCAAAAAAGTAGAACGTTTTTTCTCACTTGTGGTTTTCAGTCATCTTCTGGTCCCCACTCTACCTGGAAACATGGAGACTAAAGTTGGGAGAAAGCAGCAGAGTCCTGTCTGGGATTTATTTTAATACGACGGAGAAGAAGAGAAAAGATACGACAAAACTAAAATTAATACTAAAACTAAGCATTTAGAAAAAAATGAAAACCAGTAAAAACTAGCAAACCTGCTCTAAAAACGAATTAAAACTAACTGAATTAGAGAAAAAAAAGTCCAAACTAAATAAAACTAAACTATAATGAAAAATCCAAAACTATTAGAACCTTGGTTAGTACCCACAGAACTGCAACCGGGGAATAAGTTCAACAGTGAAATGAAATGACTAAGATGCTAAAAAAAAGAATAAAAACACAATAAATAGCAAATCAGATCACCTGGAATGAGTTTGGCTGATCAGGTGTGGCATGGGGAGGGAGAGGACAGCAGCAGGGAGTCCCAGTGTTGTAGATGAAGTGACAGGATCAGGGAGGAGATGGCAGGGAAGCAAACTGGGACAAGGTCAACAAGGTCAACAGGGTCAACTCACCTTCTGCTGTTGTCTCTGTCTTCTCTTTTCCAGCTGTAATAATGGACAGATCCACACACAGACGTCTGTTAACGTTGCTTCTATCAGGGTTATTGCTGCCATGCTGCTGCGCCCAAACCACGCCCTCCAACGCACCAACACCCACGCCCACGCCAGCGTCCTCACCGTCCCCGTCCCCTCAGGCCCAGACCGAGCGCCTGAAGGTCCGACTGGCCGGATACCCCCGCAAACACAACGAGGGCCGGGTGGAGCTCTTCTACAAGGGGGAGTGGGGAACCATCTGCGACGACGACTTCACCATAACCAACGCACACGTGCTCTGCCGCCAGCTGGGCTTCGTGTCAGCCACTGGGTGGACCCACAGCGCCAAGTACGGCAAAGGCCAAGGTAGGAAGGGCATCGTGGGAGTTTAAGACTCAGTAGTGCCCTGCAGTTGGGGTATTCACTGGTATCACTGATATATTGAAAGAGATTTTACACATGAAGATCAGAGTCTGGACTTTGGCAGGTGGACTCGGCCTTCATCGGCCATGTTATATTTCCACAAAGTTATGTCAGACACTTAAACTCAGAGCAGAAGCTTTGGCCGAGATTTACCTCCATCAGGAAACATTTTAAATATGTGCTTCTAAATGCATCTGTTCTTGTGTTTAAAGCTGCAGGAGCTGAAATTAGAGGTTGTATAAAAAACTATAAAGACCCAGAGCTACCTTTGTGTTGACTTCCAAATGATGTCCTTCTCTAAATCTAATCTTTTTTAAGTAATTTATCACCATTTGTTATAATATTATATACGTATATCCTCTTCATTTTCCTTTTTTTTTCTCCGTGAAAATCACTTATTTTCAGAAAAGCTCAGAGTAAATTCAATGGTTTTTATATGAAGAACAGAAAACTGAGGAAAAAGTGACTTTTAGAGGAAAAAACATCATGAACTAAACATAAAAACAAGCATCTACAACTATTGTCATTTACTGTCAACTACAGGTTGGAACAGAAAAAGGTCTAAATAAAGGCTGAATCAAAATTGATTTGTAAAAAGCTATAAATTATCTTACATGTGATCATTCTGAAGTTTATTCATTGAATTAAACATCATCCTCTTAAACTGAGAAAAGGAAACGTAACCCTTCAATACCTAGAACTATTTTTGTAGTGACTTCCATTTTTAGTAATTTATGCTCATTTTGTAATTTATTTTTTCATTTTGTTTTTATTTTGGTCATTTTATTATTTTTTGCTAATTCTGTTGCTTATTCTTAGTCTTTTTTATTCATTTTTATTCATTACTTCAGTCGTTGTCATCGCTATGTTTGGTCATTTTTGTTCATTTTCTGACATTTTATTTATTTATTTGTTTGTTTTTTAAAATAAATCTTAACCTCCTCAGACCCAGCTATGGGTTTTCTGTCCACATTTGTGGACAAGAGTTTCATAACTTTATACAAAAAAAAAAAAAAAAAAAGAAAAGAAAACTGTCCACGACCAAGGACATTCCATAAAAATTTTAAAAACTGCATCTGAAAGAACTGTTGCATCATGATGTTTCCAATATAGGCACTTATTTAATCAAAAAACAAAAAAAGCTTGTACTTTGCTGACATTTCAAACAAGAAGTGAAGCTAAACTCTGGGAAAGCTCCATTAAAAACCTTCAGCAGATTTCTGTTTTGTAGATAAATGTTTTATCTTCCGTAAGTGTCACCTCAGCTCAGACCTGGGATGTGGTGAATGCTCTCAGTCTGATTCTCTGTTACCTGTGCAGGTAAAATCTGGCTGGACAACGTGCTGTGTAGCGGAGGTGAGAAGAGCATTGAGTTCTGCAGATCTCGAGGTTGGGGAAACAGCGACTGCACCCATGACGAAGACGCCGGCATCGTGTGCAAAGACGAGCGAATCCCGGGCTTCCTGGACTCCAACGTGATTGATGTGAGTCGTATTCTTTCTCATTTTAGTGCAGTGGGTTGATTACCGTTACAAGCCTATAAAGTGTACTTTTGCATTAACAGCCTACAGACTGTGTAGGTTTTCCCCACGTGGAGACATTAAACGCCTGACTGCAGCTCCACCTGTAGCCGCCACACATGGAGCTGATTATCTGAACCATGTGTCTGACCCGGTTCAAAGCCGTAAACACTGCAGTGTGTGTGGAGCAAGGGTAGAATAGTTTTGCATTTTTCATTATAG
Organism: Sphaeramia orbicularis; assembly: GCF_902148855.1. Taxonomy (NCBI): domain Eukaryota; kingdom Metazoa; phylum Chordata; class Actinopteri; order Kurtiformes; family Apogonidae; genus Sphaeramia; species Sphaeramia orbicularis. The sequence goes on along the minus strand of NC_043978.1, from coordinate 8,080,780 downwards.
TTCAGTTTTATTTAGTTTTGACTTTTTTTTTCTCTAATTCAGTTTTTTTTTCTTTTTAACAACTTTATCATTTTTCTATAACATTTACATCATTAAGGCATTTCTTACACAATTTGTGACCCCCCCCCCCCGTCCAGGTGGCATCCACACAAATACATCCACATAAACACATGTTTCAAATGGACAAACAGAACACCAAAGAAAAAAAAAAAGAAATATACAAGTCCAAAAAAGAAAAAAAAAGACTCAAACCAATCTGTGTTGATCATTCTGTCATATCACCAACATTCTGGACCTCTGGCATAAGACAAAAAAGTCCCAGCAGTCAGACTGTGGGCATTGAGAAGACTAGGATGGCAGTACAAGAGTGAGGAAGAAAGAGAAATACATGAAATTAAAACAAGGAGTCAGGCTCTTGATATGAGTTATGAACTGTGACCAGGTTCCGTCATATTTATCCTCCAACCCATGGACTGTATACCTAATTTTTTCCAGGTCCAATCCCATAATTCAGTTAGTTTTAATTCGTTTTTACAGCAGGTTTGATAGTTTTTATTAGTTTTCTTTTTTTTTTTTTCTAAATGCTTAGTTTTAGTTTAGTTTTAGTTTTGTCATCTCTTTTCTCTTCTTCTCCGTCGTATTCAAATAAATCCCAGACAGGACTCTGCTGCTTTCTCCCAACTTTAATCTCCATGTTTCCAGGTAGAGTGGGGACCAGAAGACGACTGGAAACCACAAGTGACGGACCGTCAAGTGTCGTATGGTGCCAACAGCTAAAATTGCTAGAGCGAAAGAAATCACTTTCGTATCAGTCCGACATTGACAAAGACAAAAACAAAGGGAATTTTATCCATAATTTTTATCCGTTTTGTAAGTTAAGCAGTTAGTTTTGTAAGCACACGATACAGTTTCAGTTAGTTATCGTTTTTTTCTTTTAATTATAGTTTTTATTTATTTCAGTTAACGAAAATGTTCTTCCGATTCTAGTTTTCGTCATTTCGTTAGTTTTCGTTAATGATAATAACGCTGATGTGGAGATGCTGTTGTGTCAGCACAGGGCAGGAGTACACACCTCAGATGAGTGTTTAGAGCGGGGGTGTCAAACATACGGCCACAGGATAAACCTGTGAAATGTAAAAATGACACTGAAGTTATAACAAACATTGGTGTCAAAATAATTCTAGTTCAGTTTCCACTTACAGACTGTAATGGTCAGAGTATGGAAACTGAACCCAATTGCAAGACCCGGAGACAGACGTAAAAGTTCACAGTGTTTATCAAACACAATATCAACTGATAAATCACTGATCGTATAAATAAGCAGATCCTTGAGGACACTGAGTCCCGGACTCTTCACAGGATCTGGAGACAGGACCGGAGATGGACCTCACAGCCCGGGCCGGTAACACGCGTCGGAAACCCGACTGGGGGAAAGCAGAGGATAGTCAGTATTTGAACCAGGTCATACACAGAGAAGAATACGAACTGGCACAGGACTAGGGGAAACACAGGGCTTAAATACACAAGAGGGAGGGAAGAAAACAAGACACAGGTGTAACAAATTAGGGCGGGGAAAGGTAATCATACAGGTGGGGAAGATTAGGAACAGAAACCAAAGACACCAGACATGACACACGAGGAGAACTTAACAAAATAAAACAGGAAATGACAGACAAGACAGACAAAACCAGACTAACGTCTGGAGGCTGATGTGACACAGACCAATGTGATCTCAAGTAAAACAGTTACATATTAACCTATAAATTGCAACAATTCTAAATTATTTTCTTTGTTTTAGTGCAAAAAAACCCAATTAAATTATGCAATATTTACATTTACAAAGTATCCTTTAGCATTACAATGTGAATAACCTGAACAAATATGAACAACCTGAAATGTCTAAAGAAAATTAAATGCAATGTTAACAATATTCTGTATATATGTCTGTTACTAAATGTTTTGTGTCTTTGTGGATCTGATCTGTAATGTACATGTATAAATGATAAGTTAAGTCAGAATATTGTTGAAGTTGCACTTATTTTTCTTTAAAAATTTCAGTTTTTTTTCTAGGTTATTCACATCTTTTTTGTTTGGATAGTTTGTAAATGTAAACATTTTCATAACTGAATGTTATTTTTTTGCACTAAAACAAAGACAAACATTTGTAGTTGTCATTATTTATGGGTTATTATGGAATTATTTTACTGATCCGGCCCACTTGAGATCATTTAGTGCTGTATGTGGAACCTGAACTAAAATGATTTTAGAGCACAGGTGTCAAACATACGGCCCGTGGACCAAAACTGGCCCTCCAGTGGTTCCAATCTAGCCCACGGGAGGAATTTTTGAAAAGCGATAATTACACTGAAGATATGATCAATGGAGGATGTCAAACTCAACTTAGTTCAGGTTCCACATACAAACCAATGTGATTATCTTCGTTGTCTGTATTGTTAATTTCTGTTCATTTTTTTAAAATGTTTTTTGTTCATTTTGTTTATTTTGTTCATTTATTAATGATTTTTGTGCTTGTTTTGTTCATTTTTCCCCTTTTTATTAATTTTCATTTATCTACAGATCGAGGTCATTCTTTACCGTCTTAGAATCATTCTGTCCACATTGAGTCTGTTAAATAATTACAACTTCATACAGTGTCCTGTGACATAGAAAATCTCTTCCTAGTAGTAAGTGTGCAGTTGTTCCGTCTCAGATTCTGCTGGTGAAATGTGGCATCCAGACTTAACTCTGTGACCTCAGTCAGCGTTTTTCCAAATAAACCACAGTGGAAGTGACTCATAGCGAGGCTGGCAATCAGAGATGGTCACGTTTACTACTTACAAGCTGTGAGCGAGATGATTAGACCTAAAATTACCCTCCATAACAGCTATGACTCACTGGATGGACTGTTGTCCTCATTCAAGACACTTAACCCATAAAGACCCAAACGGCCACAGACGACCAAAACCATCTACCCATCTAAAATATTAAAGAACTTCTGATCCACTAATCCTATCAATACATGTGAATAATTGGTGTAAAATACAGTTCTTCATCTTTTCATGGTCATCAGATATGACCATATTTGGACGTTCAGAGGCTCCGTAGTTACCGTGGAAACACCATCATCTTCTACAACATTGATTCCCCAGTCAAACCCATGGAGTTGGGTCAGTGACAGTGGATGGACACACTGTGTTTATATTCAGTTAATGAGAGATTGGACTGAAAAAGACACTTTTTCTCCAGTTTTCTTTGTTTTGATATAATAACCTTTGAATTTACTCTGAGCTTTAATGAACATCTACATGATCAGTGAATTAAATATGGGGAAATACATGATTTACTCTGAAAAATGCCAAACGGAGTGGAAAATATTATAATAAATTGTGATAAATCTATCTGGAAGTCACTAGAAATATAGTTCTAGGTGTTTAAGGCTTAAGTTTCCTTTTCTCAGTTCAGGAGGAAGATGTTTATTTCAACGAATAAACTGAAGAATGATCACATGTAGGATAATATATTTATAGACATATAGACTTTTTGCAAATCAATTTTGATTTAGCCTGATTTAGCCTTTATTTAGACCTTTTTCTGTTCCAACCTGTACTTCACAGTAAATGACCATTGTTATGGAGGCTTGTTTTTCTGTTTAGTTCATGATGTATTTTCTTCTAAAAGTCACTTTTTCTTCCCTTTTCTCTTTTTTAATATAAAACCCCTCAACTTTCTTGTGAGCTTTTATGAACATCTACATAATCAGTAAATTAAATATAGGAAAATACATGATTTACACTTAAAAAATGCAAAATGCAAAGGATAATATTATAATAAATTATGATAAAACACACAAGAAAGGTTAAATAGAGAAACAAATTTATTTTTGTAATTGCCACAATAGTAGCACTGGGTCTTTATGGGTTAAATGCATTTACACCTGTGTCTCAGATATTTTTGCAAAGCTTTATCATAGTACAGGTTTGAGATCCCCTGATGTGTACATTATGCTTCATTTTTAGTATCAACACAACAAATGCACTTTAAGAAATAAAATGACAAGAAAACAGCATTGATAGAGTGAGAAAAGAGGGAGGAAAGAAGAAAAAACCCCACACATTTTAACATCTCACCCAATCCCCCCCCCAGCCTCCATCCCCAGAGCCATTAAGATAGATGGGTGTAGTGCTACGCTGTGGACTACTGCTTATACAGCGGATCTGAACTGAAATACATTTTACACATGTGGGAATCCGTCTGAGTGGATGAATCGGGGAAACAATGATTGTGATTTTCTGGATTTGTGGTGTGTTATGTGTGAACCTCCAGGCCCACGTGGATGAGAACAAGGTGGAGGAGGTGCGTCTGCGTCCTGTGGTCGCCACGGCCAAGAAGAAGCTGCCCATCACTGAGGGTGTGGTGGAGGTCAAATATAAAGACGGCTGGGCGCAGATCTGCGACGTGGGCTGGACCATCAAAAACACCCGCGTCATCTGTGGCATGCTGGGGTTCCCGCACGAGAGGAAAGTCAACAAGAACTTCTACAAGTAAGTGAAGCTGCCGACGGTCTGAGCTGTGGGTGGGACTTCCTTTTTATTCTACGAGTGAAACAAGGTTATTATCGTTAATGAAAACTAATGAAATGACGAAAACTAGAATTGTAAAAACATTTTCGTTAACTGAAATAAATAAAAAGATTGCTATGAAGGTGAGGGACTCCATCTCCATCCATCTTGTTTTCCCCAAAATTTGCCAGGTTACAGCATTACCACTTTGGGCACCATGTACATTTCATGTTTTTACCCATGGCAGATGTTCCTGCCTTTCAATGTTGATTCAACTTGTTTAGGTGTGGAAATGGGATGGAGGGAGATACGGACAGATGAGTATGGCAGGATGGATCTGCACTTCCCAGGTTGCGGCCGTCCTGTTATTGCAACATGCATTCTCGTGTACAGACCAAAGTTATTATCGTTGACAAAAACTAACGAAATGACAAAAAAATAGGACCAATAGCCCTGTAGCTTAGCGGCCAAATTAAAAGCTTTGGGAAATGTATCCAGATGCCATTTATTATCACCCAGTTCTGTGTATTTATTCTATTACAGAAATAGCTCATGTTTTGGTCATATTCCAATCAGATCTGGAAAAAATTCAAATTCCAACTTGATATCATTGATACTTACTGATTCAATCCACATCCTATCTGTTATAATGAGAACATTTGTCAAAGTCACACCAAATCCAGAATCAGATCCGGATCGAAATAATTTCAATAGCTTGTGTTGACATCATCATACAGAAGCTGTATACCAAGTTTGAAGTCAATCAGAACTGGAGTTTGGGAGAAAAAGACGATTGAAATGTTTTCCCCATAAGAGCCCATGTTAAATTTTCCGTAAGTTCCCGGATCCAGAAGAAGATCCTGATCAGCATATGGCCATTATGTTTTGGTCATCTCCCCATCGGGGCTGGACTGTAGAAATTTACACTGGATATCATTTATATTTACTGAGTTATTGCATCGATCCACTTCCTATCTCTTATAATGGGGAAATTTTTCAAAGTCACACCAAATCTAGAATCAGATCCGGATCCAAATAATTTCTCTAATTTTTGTTGACATGATCATAAAGAAGCTGCATACCAAGTTTGAAGTCGATTGGAATTGTAGTTTCAGAGAAGAAGACGATTGAAATTTTTGACAACAACGACGACGGACGCCGCATGACAACAATAGCTTACAGCCTGTTGGCCGGTAAGCTAAAAACTAGCAAACCTGCTCTAAAAACGAATTGAAACTAACTGAATTAGAGAAAAAAAATTCAAAACTAAAAACTAAACTGTAATGACAAATCCAACACTACTAGAACCTTGGTGTGAAACAACAAATACTTCACCTTTATGTAACATGGACAGAGGAGTGTCCTGGAACAGACAGAAGCAGACGTTAGAGAGAGTAGAGGTTTAAACAGCCACACTAGAAATACATAAAACACAGGAACAGTCAGTTAGAGCTACACAATATATTGTTTGAGCATCGTCATCGCAATGTACGTGTGCGCAATAGTCCCATCGCAGATTCTGTAATGTAGGAGGCAAATGAACTCCACATGTTCTCATCCAAGTTCATCCTGGGGACCTGACACACACAGCGAGCAGCCACCCACCAATCACAATCGTTCTTAATCAGTTTGCCCAAGCAGACCCCCTGCACATGGAATGAGTCACTAGTCGCTTTTCCATTGACCCTCAAATTGCGCAAATATAACTAGCGCATAAAAATGTACCTATTGGAAAAAAAACGACAATTTCACCAAAAGTCTCATTTTTCAATTAAAAGTTTTTCCGCTGGCAAGAGGTGGTTTTTCGGGCATAGCGCAAATGGTATATCACGCAAAACTGCAATGGAAAGACCTTTTTTCGCAACTAGAATTAAAAAACCGGATGTTGACGGATGTTACAACTAATGAAGAAGAAGAAAAAACATGGTGCGGCATGTGTGGACACACCAGGAAACCGCATCATTTTTTAATTTAGTACGAGATAGAGGAGTAATATGATAGTAATGAATATAGCTGTAAATCAACACCATATTTATGTTCGTTGCCATGTTTATGGAATGACTTCTCGTGTCATCTCACTAGGGATGGGAATAAACTACCGGTTCTTTTTGACAACCGGATCCCAGTAGCTCGATTCCTCGGAATCGTTTGCCTGCCTGCTTAACGATTCTGCTCATTAATTCTGCTTGCATGATCCAAACGGACGACACCAGGTCTGAACGGATGACACCAGGTCCACATGGATGACACCAGGTCCACATGGATGACACCAGGTCCACTGGAACACTGTCAAAGCTTCCATTTCTTCTAAAGGGTGGAACCCCTCCAATCTGCTCAAACATTTGTCCACAGCATGTGATTCATTTGATTCGATACTTAGCGACGCTTGTGAATCTATCGGCAGAGTGAACACCAGGCCGTCATCTGGGGCCAGTTCCAGTTCGGGCAACAAACGTCGTACCCCCTCAAATACAAGTTTCTAAAAGTAGGGGAAAGGTGCACAACAATGGGAGACAGGCCTGTAACGAACAGAGTACGGTGACTGAACCCAAATGCCAGACCCGGAAGCAGACTTAAAAGTTTACAGTGTTTATTGAACACAGGTTTAACTGACAAGTCAAGGATTGTGTTAGAATACAGATTCTTGAGGTTACAGAGTTCAGGGTTCTTCACAGGGTTTGTGAGGCGGACCGGAGACGGACCCTCACAGCCCGGACCGAAATCACACATCGGGTATCCGACTAGGGGAGAGCAGAGGGATGTCAGAAAGCAGACCAGGTCATACACGGTGAGGCAAACGGATAGGCAACAGTACATTGGGATAGACTAGCTCACGTACCAGTAAAACAGGCAAAAGGTCGAACACACGTTGAGGCAAACGGCAGCAGAGGCACAGACAGGGGTCGGGCAGAAAGGCAGAGGTCCAGAAAAACAATCCAGGTCAAAAACAGGCAGACAGACAAACAGGATCCAAAAAACGCTGGTAAGTAACACACTAGGCGATACGAACTGGCACAGGACAGGGGGAAACACAGGGCTTAAATACACAAGAGGGAGGGAAGACAATGAGACACAGGTGGAGCAAATCAGGGCGGGGACAGGTAATCACACACAGGTGGAACTGATTAGGGAAAGGAAGCAAAGACACCAGACATGACACATGAGGAGAACTTAACACAATAAAACAGGAAGTGACAGACAAAACACACAAGACAGACAAAACCAGACTAATGTCTGGTGGCAGATGTGACAAGGCCGAGTCGAACCGGTTGCACGTAGTGGAAATGCAGCAATAGAGGAATTAGTAAAGTGTCTTTAGTTTCACTGTCACTGTACCCCCCGCCCCCCCAAAACCGGGCCCGGCATCATCTGTTATTATTATTTGTACATACTGTATATGTTATATTTTCTGTGCAGATGGAAATATAAAAGACACTTGATGCAAACACACCCGTTTGTACTCTTTTATTCCCTCACCCAATGAGAATCAATAAGAGAATCAATAAAGAATCGGATCAATAAGCAAAATCGCTAATGGAATCAGAATCATTAAATTCTTATCAATTCCCATCCCTACATCTCGTGATAATAAATAAACAAATCATCGCATTTGTGATTTAATGGAAAAACTTACATTACGCACTTCTGTTTTTTTCAAGATTTAGTAAATATCGGTAAAGTTTTGCACAGATGTCCAATGGAAAAGCGACTACTGGTAACAACACTGAAAAATGAGCAATGAACAAGAGAAAATCACCGAAAATAAAGACTTGGTGCTAAAAAGAAAAGCAACGTCAGATGAAACTGAAACACGTGTTCCGTGTCGACAGTGTCTTCCACCTGCAACAACAAGAGGAAACACAACTAATTAGTTTGACCATTTAGGTCGGCACCACACACTCTATTATATCCTCACGAGTATTTTTTTATATCGAAATGTATATCGCAGGGTAAAGAAAAATCACAATGTCAGTTTTTTCCAGTATTGTGCAGCCCTAAACTCAGTTCTAAAACCATACATAGAATAATAAACTAATAGCATACATATAAAACACCATCAGTGAATTAAAAGGTACTAAAACTATACAAGAATGTTCCTTAAAAGCGTTTCACAGCAGAATCTGATTCAATCAATTAGAAAAACTTCTACATATAGATTTATCCTTTTCCATTCATTTAATGTAACTTTGAATGTCTTTAAACAGACCAGTTCCTTCAGTTTGTTCTCCTCCTGTAGGTTGTTCTACTCAGTGGAACCAGAACATTGAACAGCTTTCTTTCCCACTTCTGTTCTAACTTTTGGAACATGCACATCTAGCAGATCCTGGGACCAGAGACTGTAGTTATTAAAGTCATTCCAGCAGATGTAGACCATGGAAGAAGAACTAAAATACATTTATAAATAAAAGAATACCAGTGTTCATGCATTTTTGTTCATGTACTGATAATTTTGATGTTTATTTTGTTAATTTTGTTTATTATATTGTTCATTTTTTGTTGTTTTTTTGTTTCTTATTTTATTCATATTTGATTATTATTTATTATATTGTTTATGGTAAGAATACCAGTGTTTCAGTCTGTGTGTAAAAAGCTTTGTCCATCTAACTTGAGCGTATGACACACAGTGATGATGCATTCATAGAAATAATGTCCCCATTATCCAACATAGTCATAAATGTGGCAACAAGAGTCTTTTTTGCCTCAAAAGAAAGACAAGATTTTATCCTGAAATAAAAACTCAATTTTAGCTTCATTTTCTTTAAAAGTTGACTGAAAGACAGTGAATCATCAGTTAAAATACCAGATATCTGTAGTCAGATACTGAGAAATGAAGTGGAAATAAAAAAGAAGGAGCTTAAACAGCTGTGCTGAAGAGTCTGACGGTCTGGATTTCCCTCTTTAAGTTTTGATTTATCTTTTCCTGAGGAACATGTGTGCAGACGTGACACAAAATCTGCACCAGAGGAACCCAGAGCAGATCCATACTTTTGTACTTCAGTGTCGACAGATGCCACATGGTGTCTGAGGAGGCCTGGTTGTTATAATGAGCCCTGAAACACAGTTCATAGCTGCTTTTCTGGTAAATATTAGACCACGACTTCAGTAAAACGTACACATCAAAGCAGAGAACATAACTAGAAACGTCACTATCGACTTCTTTGAAATGTTTCTTTTTTGTATCTTCTCAATATGGAAGTTACAGCCCATGTCCTTTTCCTGAACCACTGTCTTTGACTTTGATGGGAAACATCATGAGGTTAAGAAATGACGAAAGGAAGGTTTCACAAAGACATGGATGTTCTGTGGGTGAGCTGTGGTTCAACTATATGGAAACAGAAAACGCTTCTTAGATGTTTCCACTGGTGCATTCTTACCATGTCATTTAAAATAGGATATAAACACTGACAATGCAAAAAAAAAAAAAAAACACCTTCATTACTAAGGTTGGAAAAGAAAAAGGTCAAAATAATACATAAAAAGTCTTAATAAAGGCTAAATCACAATCAATATGTAAAAAGTTATTAATTATGTCATTGAAATTCAATGATTATATCCTCCTGAGACCCAGGAAAGTGGAAATTTTAGCTTTTTTACATTAAACAATTGTCTTGATAGGAAACTGCATAATGCACCAGTTTTTTTCAGATACATTTCTAAACTGATTTTGTGTTCATTTATAATTTTTTTTAAATGGAATGTCCTTTGCAATGGACAGCATTTGTTAAGTAAAACTGTCAAACTTTTGTCCCCTTCAGAGGACAAAAATGCATTGCTAGGTCTCAGGAGAATATCAAAACAGAAAACTGAGGAAAAAGTGACTTTTAGAGGAAAACACATCATGAACTAAACATAAAAACAAGCATCTACAACTACTGACATTTACTGTCAGATACAGGTTGGAACAGAAAAAGGTCTCTATAAAGGCTGAATCAAAATTCATATACAAGTAGAAAAGCACTCCGAGAGTGCAGACCTCTGCCAAGGCAGATCAGTGGGCGGGGTTTTTTACTAAGCTCCGCCTACCTTTTCACTTGTTAATTTAGGAACCATCGACAGCTCATACAGTCTGTGTAAACATAGTGTAAGATGATTTTTTTTTTTTTTAACTCCACAGTTAGAATATTTAGTAGCCGTCTCCAGCTCTCACTTACAGTCATACTCTCCCTGTCACATGACCTTTTTTCCCCACAGTATCCTTCCGCCAATCCATTACAATAGTCCCAATATCTGAAACCATATAGACCCATTTAAATTATACGAATAAAATTAACAAAGGAAAAATAAATCATCTTACAATAGCATTAATTTAGTCGTTTTTCGTTTTTTTTATTTTAAATTATATATTTACATAAACATGCACTTAGTCATAAGGAACCACACAGACACAATACAAAAAAAAAAAATAATACAACAAACCTACAGACCTATTAAACACAAAAAAGAGGAAAAAAAAACCCTAAACACAACAAAAAACACACTACAACAAAATAAATAATATTATCAACTCCTCTTTACAATGCTCAGGGCTGATTAAGAGTTAATATAATGTAGATTAACAACATATTTCTCCATCAAAAGGACATAGGAAATGGCAGGACATTCTTGTTTACAGTAGAGAAAAAAGAATTCCATTGTTGATAAAACAAATGAATTTGTCCATGAACAGAAAACTTTATCTTTTCCAACTTGGTGGTTTTTTTGTAGCTGTGCCTGTGCTCTTGTGCTGAACATCCACCTGCTGGTGACAGTTGGGAACATTAACACCACATAGAACCCTTTAAATGATGCAGAGTGAGGTGGCTTGAACTTTCCCTGAGGCTTGGACGTCTGCTGCAGCCTGTTTGACATTCCCATGGGTTCAGTCTGGAAAGTCGAGTGGGAACACTGACCGCAAACACAAACAGGATTCTAGCCTTTGTCGGGTAAACAAAGGCGACATAACTGAAACCGCTGCTCACCAGGGATGTGAAACATGTGAAGGAGGCCACATTTTATCCACCATCTGAAACACAACGCACACATGGAGCCACAAACACTGGACGGAGCTCTGATCTGATCTGTTTTATTCTTATTCCAGAGGATGTTTTTGTTCAGAATCCACAGTCACATATTTCATGTTTATCACTTTTAATTAACTGCATGTGGTGATGGAATGACAAATTAACATGGGTCTTTTGTCTCATGCAGGAAAAAACAAATTAAGCTCATTATCTGCATCTGGACCAAGAGAAACATTATGACATAAAGAGAATAAACTACTGGGAATAACTGAATGCATTTTAATAGAACAAATATCCAAATGTAGGCTGTAAATGTAGGTCATTATCGATTAGTTGATATTATTCTTCAGTTTGCTTTTGTTAAATATTATTATTACACCTATAGGTTAACTTTGCTCAATGAACTGCATTAAGTAAGTTACATTACTGATTACTTTCCAGTAATAGTTCTGTATATAATTTGTCATCATTCATTTACTGATAATAGGAGATATCACATTTATTGATTGCATTTGTAGTAAATATTTAAAGTGCATATAAATAAAAAAAAAAAAAAAAGTTAATTATGCAAATCTGATTGTATGTGAGGTGACCAAAAAAAGTGTATGTGAATTGTTTGTATGGATGCTTTGTGTTATTGTAAAAATATACAGAAAAAAAAGAGTGTTAACACAGCAAAGGAAGTTGAATTAATTGAATTATTACTTTGTAAAAAGGGGTGGGAGTCTTTAAATTATATTTCTTCCCACTCCTTTTCAAGCGTCAAAAAATTTTGTTAGACCATGTTTTATGGTTCTTTATCTGATGATTCTATTGTGCTCGAAATAAAACTAAACTAAAAAGAAAAAAAAAAACAATAGGAGATATGTTCTTAAAGATGCAGAGTAACCTTAAGAACTGTGACCTTTTGAAGTAAAAAAAAAAAAAACAAAACTCAAAGAACTCAAAGAAAAAAACTTCGCTACAATATAGTTAACTGATGTTATACAATAAAGCATTAGTTAAAATGTGGTAAATTTCGGTAAATTTTTGGCCGAATAAAAAAAAAAAAAACAACCGAAAAATTCTTGAATCTACAAAATCAGGGTCTAAATGATAAAGGAGCTGCAATTCATTCAGTGCTTTCACATCCCTGGAAATGGCCTTAATAGTCCCCTTTGGACCTTTCCTTGTTTATTACTATGGGCTGCAGATGGAACATGGCTGATACCGGACCTTGCCGTGCTGTGTGATTCATTTCCCAGTTTGTCTTCATCACAGTATGACGGCATACATTCCTGGTTCCATTCCACTCACTTACTTTTGTTCATTGCCTGCAGATGTTTAAGAGTCGGACAAGAGGAAATGTGTGTTTTCTCTCAGACGTGTGTGAAGGCAGAGGCTCGGGGGAATAGTCTGGGGTCGAGCAAAATGATTCAGCTGGTCACATAACAGACAAACTCCACCCAGCCTGTCAGGTGTGGGTCCTATTTTGGTCTTTTCAGTTAAACTGTATGAGTGGAGGTGGAACTGGACATGATTATTAAATGTGTAAAGTTGTTCTGTGTATTAGTGATGTTCCAGACTCTCACCAGCAGGAAAAGTCTGATACCAGAACAAATTTAGAACCAAAACCACCCATCAAAGCTATGTTTCCACAGACTGAATCAATCACACAATAAAGGATAAAGTTAATTGTTTCCACATCTGTATTATGGAATCATCAAGTTTTGTTCTTCAAACTAAAACTCATACACACTTACTTCAACAGTCGACAAAATAACACTGTCCAATAATGTTCACGTTCTGCATGAGCTGATAGTTTACATTATAGCTCTGTTAGCTTAGCTCTGTTTTTAGACTGAAAACAGTCACAGAAAAAAGACTAATCACCTGTTTTCTGTTCTGTAAACCTAAAGTAAAAGATGGTTTTAAGAGACAAAAGCTTGGTAAAACCAGTATAAAAGATGTTAAAACACATTAAAATGTGGTAAAATTATTCTAATACATTGTAAAACCAAACTATTTAATGGTCAAAACAGATTTAAAGATGATTAAACTAGACTGAAGTATAGTAAAAACCAAAAAAAAGAGATGACGAAAACAGAATGAAAGTTGGAAAAATATATTAGAAATGTTTCCGCACATCTGTATTAGGGTATCATCAAGTTCTTTTTTTCAAACTAAAACTTAGACACTTATTTTAACCATACCAAAGTAACACTGTGTCTAATAATGGTGACATGCTGGGTCAGCTGTTAGTTTACATTATAGCTCTGTCAGCTTAGCTCTGTTAGCTTAGCTCTGTTAGCTCAGCTCTGTTAGCTTAGCTCTGTTAGCTTAGCTCTGTTAGCTCAGCTCTGTTAGCTCAGCTCTGTTAGCTTAGCTCTGTTAGCTTAGCTCTGTTTTTAGACCGAAAACAGCCACAGTAAAACTACTAATCACCTGTTTTCTGTTTGCTTTGTGTTGTCAGTAGCTGAACTAAAGATCTGTTCGAATCCAACAAACAAGGTCAGAACTGTCACAGTTTAGTCTGAACCGTGGATCAACAAACAGCAACTTAGCAAAGTTAAAAGCATCCCATAATAACTTTATGCCTTCATAAGCCTCAGAATCAAAGTCACTCATGTAGAAGAAACACTGACATTTAACCATTAAACTCCATTCTTTCCATTTACAGCTGAGTCCAGAGGAAACAACACAGTAACTCTAGTTTTATCACTTGTTTTCTTTGACTCTTAAAGTTGTTTCTTAATGGTTCTCATCCCATCTGGTCACTTTCTGGTGCTTTGGTCAAAGGCTCTGTGGTGTTAGATTTCCTCACCATGTTAGACTGGCAGAGTGACTCACTACTCCATCTAGTGGTCACATAAATCCCCGTCACTGGAAATAAATTCACTTTGTATCTGTACAAACCAGTTCAACTTCACAGCCCTTCGTTCTAAACGCTCTACACTTTACTAGACAGCAGAACCTCGCAGTACGCAGACTGATCTCAATAAACGGCGTTGTAATTCATGACAGTTCTTTGTGTGCTATACTTATGCATTTTTGACCTTTCGTGTGTTATTCAGCGCCACTTGATCACGTGTCAATTTACGTCAAGATCTCCAGCTCACATAACCCAAACCCTCAGTGCATGATATTTGACGCATCGATTCACATCGGACAGGGTGCTGATAACGGCGTGAACATACATGCAGAAAGTTTATAATGCGTACAGATAACACGGCAATTAAAAGTGGCGTGTATATTTATGCGAGTCATGATATCATGTTGCAGTACGAGTGCACCGTCATACAAGTAATTTACGTTATGAGCCACGGCTCGTGAATATTTTTGACTTGAGATGTGAGTGGAAATCCGCAGTATGAGTGGGCTTCATGGTAGCCACTGCTAGTCAGCATAGAGTTTGCACGTGCTCAGTGGAGCAACTGCTGCTAGCTCTGTTAACATGTTTATCTTGTTGAGGCAACATCACGATTGTTTATTTGCATTCTCTTTTATTACGATTTTCTAAATGTTATTTTCCTTCTATTTGCACATTTTCTGTTTAGAAAAAAAACCTTTTAAAAAAGGGTTAATTGGAACTGACTGGATTAAATTTGTCAAACACAAAACTAACTCAGTCATGGAATGAATTAAACTTGTACTATGAGGTTCTACTGTGTACTCTATATCAACTCTTTAAATTTCTTGCTTGTCAGTTGCTATGATCCTGTCATGATATTGTGTCTAATTTTTAGTAATTTCAAGCCAAAAAAAAGTCAAAATCTAAATAAGTAAATGAAGGAAGGAAGGAAGAAATAAACAAATGAACAAATAATAATAATGATAAATAATAATACATCACACTTATAAAAGCACTTTTTTGGACACTCAAAGATTCACAAACAAAACAAAAAGAACAAGGTGAACAGGTGACTTTTGAGTTGTGATAAACAAATGAAAAATAGACAAACAAACAAACAAACAAACAAATAAATATCTGTGTAGTGGAGGTGCTTCCTGTCTGAATGCTCCATTCTAATGTCAGACTGGAGGATTTCTGAAACATCAACAACACTTCAAATCACTAAACTATATGAGCATGTGAAAGGCTTCGTTTGGGTTTTGTTCTGGTTTCCCACATACATAAATCAGTTTCACTTCAGGTGTAGGCTGTGTTTATCATATTTTCACCGCTTTACCTTACCGACGTACAGTTCTTTCCCACGGGAACAGAAGCTCTGAAGTCTCTCCAAACTAAACAGACTCACCAGCAATAACAGAGCGAATACAGAATCCCCATCAGAAAATGAACCATGTTTGTCAGACACATGGACCAAACACTCATGAGATAACTTTTATTATAATTTGGCTCTATATTAATCAAATTTGATTTAGATTTCATTTTTTTTAATTTCTTTTTTTTTATTGCACAACCTTTGTAATTCATATTCTACAGAATTATTGCACATTATTGGAAGTGATTGTATGAGGATACACTGAGGGAAATGATTGTATCCTTTCATTAGTGTGAAAAGTGTTTATTGTATGAAAACGTCATAAAAAAGGAGGACGGGTTCTTATTTATAACAATTTTTGTTTCTCATTTTTAACAGTACAATACAATCTCCTCAGGTTGAGGAGCAGGAAAAGAGCAAAAGAACAGAAAAAAGATGTGTTAGTGTCAGAATATTAAGGACCCTTAATAGATACATTTGTCTCTGAATGTCAGCCATTTTCCCCAGTTTTTCAGAAAGAGATTTTCTTTTAACTTTAGTTTATATGTCAGATGTTCCATGACAAGTATATCATCTATGATTGAAAGTCATTGTTTGTCAGACAGAGCATCAGTCTGAAGCCAGGTCTTTGTTATGGCCTTCTCCCTGGCCACCAGGAGGATCTTGACAAGATATCTGTCTTTATGCACTGATTCTTCTAAATGTCCGAGGTACAGAACAAGACAAGAATTTGGGATTGCATATCCCAACACATCACAGAGAGCTGAGTGAACTTTCCCCCAGAAGGGTTGGATATCTGAGCATTTCCAAAACGTGTGTGTGATCTGGATCTGTGTGATTACATAGTCTCCAACACGGCTGTTGAGTATTCATTTGTTTACTTTTAATTTTAGGTGTGATGAAATAACAAATTAGATTTTTCCAATTAAATTCTCTCCATTTAGGTGATGGTGATGTTGATTGGTGTGTTTCCCACATATCGTACCATATCCCCTCTGGGATCTCCTCACCCAGCTCTCTTTCCCATTTAGTTTTAGGACGGGTTCTTATTAAGGGACAATGAACAGACAAAAACACGTCAATGAAGGAATAAATGCTGAGGTGAATGTTTCCATCACCCTCTAAATGACAAGGAGGGAATAAGGAACTGATTAACACAACTAAAAGTGTTTATTTCCACCTGTCTTTGTAACATTCATGTGTGATTTGGCCTGTTCTCCCACCTCTACTGACTCCCCTATTATGTCAGAACGCCCCACCAGGTAGATAAATACCTGTGAGTTTCAGTACATGTCGTTGAAATGTCTCCATAAAGTCTGGAACATGCGATTCCAGAAAACGCTCTCCGCCATGGCCGAACCCTTTAACACACACATGTGTGCGTCTGTGTATGTGCAGCCTTTTGTGTGAGTGTGTGTTTGCCCGTGGTTTCTCACCTGTATGTGATGGAATCTCACTGTTGCAGACGTCTGAAAAAGCGAGCGGCTGAGAAGGTCTCCAAGCCAAAGGTTAATGTTTCAGCCAGTGGAAGGTACACGAATGCAGGAAAACCCACCGTCCAGCCCCGTCTCCTCTGGGGGTGCTTGTGTTTTGACAGTGGGTTTCCTGTCGGAGTAGTCGATAACCATTTACCTCCTGTTTCTAGATAGTTACCACCGTCCTTTTCCCTCTAGTGTCATATTTTTACTATATGTGCAGCATGTCAGTGGAGTGTATATTCTGAATGAAAGGATCACTCACATTTTTACTAACATGGCACAGATTGTATGCACCGACTCCCAAATAATACAAAGCAACAAACAATTATTAATGTTACAAACACAGTAAATGTGCAGGATGTATTTCCAACTGGTGAAAACTGCTGTTGACAACCAAAAAACTAATTTAAGAACCATTTAAGTCTCAATTCTTACATGTTTCCTACAGTCCTTCTATTTTTAAATTGAATTAAAAAATACTGTTTAGATCAGGGCTGTCAAACTGGTTTTAGTTCAGTTCCACATTCAGCTAAACTTGATCTGCAGTGGGCTGAACCAGTAAAATAATAACAGAATAATATATAATGTCAACTCCAAAATTTTCTCTGTTTTACAGCGAAAAAGTAAATTTACAGTATGAAAAGGTTCACATCTACAAACTATCCTCTCAAACAATGTGAATAACAGGAACAAACTGAAAAAATAAGTGTAATTTTAACAATATTCTGCCTCAGTTTATCATTTACACATGTACATTATAACTTACAGACCACAGTGGATCTACAAACACACAAAACATTTAATAACAGACAGAATATTGTTAAAATTGTACTTACTTCACTTAAGACATTTCAAGTTATTAACATCTTTTGCAAAATTATACTTTGTTTTAGTGTAAATACATGAAAATGTTCACATTTACAAAGAGAAACATTTGAAGTTGACATTATTTCTATGTTATTCTGATAGTATTTGACTGGTCCTGCCCACTGGAGATTGAATTGTTCTGATGTGGAACCTGAACTAAAAGGATTGTTAAAATCTTAGTGTTATTTTTGCATTTCACAAATTCATCCCGCGGGCCGGACTGGACCCTTTGGTGGGCCGGATTTGGACCCCGGACTGCATGTTTGACACCTGTGGTTTAGATAGAAATAAGGCAAGGCAAGTTTCACATTTCATGTACAGGACAATTCAAAGTGCTTCACATAAAACATAGAAGCATCACAGGAGAGGCATAAAAATACAGTTAAGATGAGAGAAAGTTCAAATATAAAAACATTAACATTAAAATTAAAATAGACATTAAAATCATCAGCGACAAAATGTGATTTTAAAACTTCATTTAAAGAGGTTATTTAAGGGTTTAGGAGAAAGCTGCAGTAAACAACATTTTCAGGCCTGATTGAAATGAGCTGACAGTTGGAGCAGACCTCAGGTATTCAGGACGTTTGTTCCACAGCTGAGGAGCAGAACAACTGAACACTGCCTCACGTTGTTTGGTTCTGACAGAAGATGAATAATCATTTGTAGGGTGTTTTGTGGTGTTTTCAGTCAGATGGAACAAACTGAAAACCTTAACCCTGGATGCCACTCACTACTAAATGGGAAAAGAAGAAGAGGAAGTCTGTTCAGAGATGACTCTAAGGCTCCGTTCACACTGCAGCTAAATGTGTCCATATGTGACCTGGATCTGATCTGTTTAAGACAGTTTGAACAGCACTAATCTGACCCGGACCACTTTCATATGTGGTCCTAAATCTGACCCGGACCACGTTCATATGTGGTCCTAAATCTGACCCGGACCACTTTCATATGTGGTCCTAAATCTGACCCAGACCTCTTTCATGTGCGGTCCTAAATCTGATACAGATCTGATATTTTCCAATGTGACTTCAGTCTGAACGTCCAGGTCGCATTTATCTGACCTTTACGTCATTGAAATGCGACAAACGTTCCAGTTGTTGGTCGGAGCGGAGGAAAACCAGATTTCCTTCTGTAAACATAATGTGTGTCTGCGTGGTCTTGTATTCCATCAGGATCTCTTTAGTGCATGTGGGTCACTTCAGGGTCACATTCAGTTCAGACTCAAAACTGATAGAAGTTCCGTTTAATGTAGAATATGAATAAACACAAAAAAATGTGATTTCACAAAAATATCTGAATTGTGCATTAAAACCTGCTGTGTGAACGGAGCTTAAGGGAATGAAAATACAACAATTCAATGATTGAACATTAGTGAAAACATAAGTATGAGTATTTCCTTCCATTTCTCCTGTTGGATCCTCCAGAATCCCCTTAAATAATTAAGTAATGCCACTATCAACACATATTTATCAAAATGATCAATTTATTTGAACCCTTAAAGACCCAGTGCTACTTTTGTGCCAGTTTCCAAATGATATTTTCTCTCTAATTAACCTTTCTTAAGTGAATTATAATCATTTATTCTAATATTATCTTCTTTATTTTGAATTTTTTCATTGTAAATCATGTATTTTTATATATGTTTAATCCACTGATCATGTAGATGTTCAGAAAAGCTCAGAGTAAATTCAAAGGTTAAAAAGAAAAAAGTGACTCTTTCAGCAAAGTCTGTCATTAACTGAACATAAACCAGTGTGTCCATCCACTGACATTGATCCAACTCCATGGGCTGAGATGATGGTGTTATTTTACACCAATTATTTGCATGGATTTGAATTTTTGATGAAATTTTGAAATATTTAAAATGTGCCTTTCCTTCAAATGGTCCATATTTTGATGGTTTATACCATGTAAATGGTTATTGATATCAATATAGTTTCTATTGATCACTGATAGAAGTGATATATGGACTTTATTTTAATAGTGGAGTTATTCTTACTGCTGTTTTGGATTTCAGTTGATTATAGAGAGACTTAACCTTCCTCTTGTGTTAGGGTCAGCACCGACTCATTTTAGGTTTTAAATGTATAAATCAACCAAGTAAAATTTGTGTATTGCATCAAGGCTTTTTGACTTTGTCAGGAACGTCTATTTCAACAAAATAATACAAAAAAAATCTTTTTCACTAAATTATGAAATTCATTGGTTGAAATGATGACCTTTGTGTTGTTAGAGTCGACCCAGTTATAGAAATAAGATTATAAAGTAATAATTAGAGCCAAAAGTGAAATCATAAGTGCAGTGTGAGCCAACACACTGACAGACAGCTCCTCTACCAAGTGTGAGTTCTTGGGGATTCTCATTCTGTCTTGTTCTCCAGTTTACCTGCACAAAAACAAAACATGCACAGATGGGCAGGTCCACATGTGAGGTCAGTTCAGTGCAGAGGTGGTGACTGTCAGAGTGCACATCGACGGGAGTACTGACAAAAAAAGGCCCAGAGGGTCACACCAAAAATATTAAAACCAGTAGTTTGATGGATAAGGAAGCCTAACAAGGTAAACAAGAGATGAGAAGCAGACTGGATGATAGATAATAGTTTTCAGTGTATTTTACAGCTGATTTAAGACGTGGGTCAAAACGGACCTGTTAACATAAGAGATGGGAACAGAAAGCTAACACAGAAGGAGGGTTAAGCTAACAGTCAGTGTGAAGCAGAGGGATGGAAGGACCCAGTCGCAGAAAGACTCTTAAGAATCCAAACGGTTGACCAAGAAGTGGAAAATGACTGAGAGGTTGAAGAAGTACAAGGAAGAAACTCAAAGACAGACAAGAAAGAAAAGAGACAAGGATAAACACAGAAGGAGACCTGCAAAATAAGATGGGAAACAAATCATGACACAAGGTTTGTGACTTAAATGGTTTGTAAATGTGTGTTTGGTTGTCGTGTGACAGCAGTTTGCTCCATATTTAACCAAACGGCCCATATGTGGTCTTCATTAATGGCTTTAATGGGACACATGTCATCAATCTGTGCTCTGTTAGTGACCGGCTCGTATTATTTTTCCATTGAATCTAATATAACAGCTGGAAATCCCATTCTCCGCATTATGGCATGCTTTCTGGAGGAGGTCAGCTATCTTTGGGGTTTCTTCAGCCACAACACTCACACATGATGAGAGGAACTTGTGTCTGGTAAAATCTGCAAATAATTCATAGCTTAATCCTGTTTTTTAAGGCCAGATGTGTGGAATACGACACACTGGAAACTTTTATACACTCTCAAATGGGCTTAAAGTGGTTAAAAACATTAGATTACTTCACTTAACTGAATTCTCCCTCATTCTTAAACTTAATATGTGACAAAAATGCACCTTAATTGGGTTTAAATGTTTAACAGTCTGCAGGACATTGTATATATGTAGATGTATAATGAACATTTGCAGATTCTAGCTGATGCAGGTACCGTCCAGAGTAACAAAATAACTGTTACAGGATGAAAATGTACAATTGTCTGTCATTAAATCACCTACTAACATAGTTTTTTTTGGGTTTGGTTTATTATATAATCATGGAAGACCGTGTTTTAAAAGATAAAACCAGTAGTATTTCATGTTTCTATGTACTTTTACCTTTTAGCAGATCCAGTGAAAAGACCAAACCCTTACAAGTGCATATGTATTATGTTTGTTTTGTGCTGTAGTGTGCATTAGTATAACATGCATCATTTACTAAACCATAATCTTACTGCTAAAATAACTCAACTATGCATAAAAAGCCATAACAGATGCATTACACTCTCATGAGGAAACTAAGAAGTGATGTGTCTGAAAACAAATCATTATGAATACACTGATTAACGTCACTTCTTTTAATGTAGTATGTTTACATGCACAGAAAATTCTGTTTTGTTTTGTTTTTTTGCAGTTATTCTACAGAAGAGGATTAGGGCCACTGGAGAAAATAAAAAGTTCCAATATATTTTTTCTTATTATTATTCTGAGAAAAAGAGAATTCTGAGATTAAAGTCAGAATTCAGACTTTTTTCTCAAAATTCTGACTTTAATCTGAGAATTCTGACTTTTTTGCTCAGAATAATAATAATAATAATAATAATAATAATGATAATAATAATAATAATAATAATAATAATAAAAATTGGACCTTAATCTTTTTTTGTAGTGGCCCTAATTCTCTTTCGTTGTTATTCTGACTCCCAGTGAGTGGTTTATATGGCTGATGAATATTCCACTAATATTCCCATCTGCCTGTGCAACATACCTAACAGTTCAACGTAGGATTTTGCTGAATGAAAGTGAAAGTCTGTGAAATTAGCTTTTTATTCAATAGATGCTGTGTTATGTGATAGTAATTGATAATAACTAAATGTAAGTTTTCTTATAAGTACAACCTCCTGATCTGATAATTAATAAATTTCACAATTATGAGATAAAGGAGCTAGATCTATTAAAGCACAGCTGTCAAACATACGGCCCACAGGCCAAAACAGGCCCATCAAAGGGTCCAATCAGATCAGAGGAATGAAGTTTGTGAAATGCAAAAACTGCTCAGAAGATATTACAACAATCACAACAGTAACAATCATTTTAGTTCAGGGGCCAAATACAGACCAGTAAAATACGATCATAATAATATATAAATACTGTCAACTTCAAATTCTGTCCTTTGTTTTCGAAAATTATATGAAAATTTTTACATTGACAAACTATCCCTTCTCAACAAATGTGAATAACCTGAACAAATATGAACAACATGAAATGTCTTAAGAAAATTAAGTGCAAATTTAACAATATTATGCATGTTACTACATATTTTGTGCATTTGTGCGTTTTTTTTTTATCCATCTACTTTCTTCACATGTCACGTAGGCAGAAAAATATCCCATTAAACTTTAAGGAAATATTGATGTTTTTATCTCAAATCATCATGAACAGGACATCTTACAGCTGTAGACATGATGTGTCCTAATATTTATGTCCATATAGGTTAGAAACATCAATATTATGTCGTGAGAAATTTAGTCAAAACCATCTCTGAGGCATTTTGGAAACCAAGATAAGAATTTAACCCAAACCAACCAATGCACTGATATTTATCCCATAATATAAAACTATATTCTGACATTAGTCATTATTGTTTTGTATCCCAGACCCCTGTTAGAAAACAAACACCTGAATTCAACGTGTCCACATACTTTTGTCCATATAGTGGATGATAGTATAGAAGCAAAACAGGCTTAATTCTTAAAAGTTCTCCATTAATTAAAGACACATAAAATGTTTTTGCCTTGTGTGGTTTTGAGTTCAGACCAGTGTGTGCTGAAAAATGGAGAAAAGTCAGACACAAAACAAGGCCAGATCTACTAAAACACTCTGATACTGAACTTTATGGATGTGTTTGTGCCAGTGTATGATTAGTATGACATTTTTTTGTGATTAGGAGATAATTCACAGCACGATCACTGACTGAGTGGAATCAGCTCCTGGAGGCTTAAGGCTTGTTTTCTTTAGGAGGTCTTTACATGAGTGCTTCTATGACACTGGGTTTATTTTACTATCTGTCACTTTTCCATCTTTTTAGACCCAATAATAAAAGGTAAATGTAGACATGTTTCCCCCAGGATGGACCTAATGAGGACCTCAGATAAATGCAACAAAAAATTATACTCTTGCTCTGAGCTATCCCATAATTAATGAATTTATAATCAAATATTGGGTCCAAAAATAGGACTCAAATATGGACATTAAATCTCCCTAGGTGTCAGTGCATTAGATGTGAAAACATGTGTAAATGGTCTTATGTAAACTCTAAATAAAGACACTGTGTTCAATGTGTGGATCCTAGTGGTTTTTCTAATCCACACGTGGGTTTGTCGTCAGTCTCAGTCTCATTCCAGGTTTGGTGTGGAACCCATCGTGTCCACTGGTGTTACATGGAGAACCTGAACATTTAAACACAAATAAGTCGTGGGTGATTTTACAACAGTGGTCATTTTTGTGAAACCCTCTATCTTGCATATTTACTTCGATTCCCAAAATGTACCTGTGAGAGAGTTAAAAAAAAATTGAAAAAATACTAGCACATAATTTTCGTGTCCTTTTTACTGTTACATGCGGATTTTTGTATAAAAATAAAATAAAAATAATATAAAAATGTGTTTTATCTGTAAAATAGTTTATTTTTTATCTCAGTAAGTATTTATGTTTAAAATAGACCCAAATTTGCTTTATAACATTCGTCTACATCTGGTTTGAAGTTCTAGCCCCGTGTCCTGTTTTTAGGACCAGTTTCATAAAAACACCCACGTACAATACTTACTGAAGTTAGTCTTTTTGAAAACTAAAATTGTGTTGCTATCATTTTCAGTGTCTGTCACTGTCAGGAAGTCAACAAATACGAACAGACAGATGTTCTTTGTTTTGGTCTTTTCATTGGATTTTGTGGTTTTGTCATAAAATACTGAATACTACTAACCTTATCCTTTAACTCTTACACTTATGTGGAACTCAACAGTGTTAAATAAGTAGTAACTAAGATTCACACTGACAGTTTAGACTGACTAACCTGTTAATGATTATGTCATACATGTCATGTATGAGCCTGTACTGATGAAATGTATAAAAAAGTCAAACTTCTATATGTTTTTGTCTATTTCCGTGCATCCAAAAGGATGTGTCATTTTTAACTTTATTCTCATGTTATATTTATGATTCTGTTTAATGCAGTGTTGAACATGACATATCCTTTTAAACTACTGTTGTTTTATTTTTGTTTGTTTTTTTTGCACCATGTAACATTTCCTTTTTTGCTCCTAACTGTGCAGTCTAACCCGTGTTTACCTTGCAGGCAGACATCCAAAGCTAAAGCTAACTCTAAGTCTAAACAGAGCAGCCCTGGCAAAAGGTAAACGGAGGAGAAACGCTTCATTATGGGGACAGCAAATGTTCTCGACAGTCCCACACATGCTGCAGCCATGCAACCCACAAACAATCCCATTAGATAAGAAAAAGAAGGGGACATGTACCAGTATCCACTGCACATGTGTCTGCTTCAAATAAATATCCACATTATTAAAATAACAAGGCTAATGTTATTTTGAGTTCAGGCTCATGTTGTATAGACTGTTCAAGTTCATAACGGGTTTTTCATTGTCACTTGATGGATGTCATTTTAATTGTCGCTCATTGATGTAACTGACTCTGAAACACTGGTGTCAAACATATGGAATCTGTGAAAACTGTTCTAGTTCAGGTTCCACATACAGACCAACATGATCTACAGTGGGTCACAGCAGTAAAATAGCATAAAAAAACTCCCAATTTGTCTTTGTTTTAGTGCAAAAAAGTTAAATTACATGAAAATGTTTACATTTACAAACTATCCTTTCACTGAATATGTGAATAAACTGAACAAATGTGAACAACATGAAACGTCTTTAGAGAAGTCAGTGTAATCGTACCAATATTCAGTCTGTTATTAAATGTTTTGTGTATTTGTAGATCCACTGGGATCTGTACGTTATAATGAACATGTGGAAATGATAAACCGAGGCAGGATATTGTTTCAATTGCACTTATTTTTCTTAAGAAATTTCAGGTTCTTCATGTTATTCACATTTTCTTTTTTAAGTTTTTATTTAAATTTTACAAACACATAATCAGCAAAAACAAAATAAAAAAACACACAAACAAACCTTGCTTGGGTACACTACATGACATTACATTCAGATTTATTCAGTCCCTCCACCATTCTGAGTTCTGAAATCCATCCATTTATTCCATTTTTTGTCCATTTGTGCTTCTTGTAGTCACAGTTTGTGGGTTATTTTTTCCAAATGTATATATTCCTTCATGTTATTCACATTTTTAGGGGAACTCTGTAGATGTAAACATCTTCATCATGCAGTTGTACTTGTTCTTATTTTCCTGGTTCTGATCCACTTCAGATCATATTGGGCTGAATGTGGAACCTGAACTAAAATGGGTTTGACAGCCCTTTGTTAAAGCAGATT
The DNA here is from genome assembly GCF_902148855.1 of Sphaeramia orbicularis. Classification (NCBI taxonomy): domain Eukaryota; kingdom Metazoa; phylum Chordata; class Actinopteri; order Kurtiformes; family Apogonidae; genus Sphaeramia; species Sphaeramia orbicularis. The sequence continues at coordinate 8,054,638 of NC_043978.1, read as the reverse complement.
TTTTTTTCCATTTTATCCAACATTAAAGCAAAAGTTTGTGTGATTGTCTGATTCTTCACCATGACATAGTTCTTGTGTGTTGTCCTGCTGTGAAACAAACACATCTGGTGGAAAGTCCTTTAATGCTAACGACTTTTCAGCAGGTTTTTCTTGGACATGTTCTTTAAATCTGTTCTTGAATCCCTCTGCTCCCTTCAGGTTGTACTTGGAGCGTCAGAAGAACTACTTCTACCTCCACTCGGTGGCGTGTACGGGTACAGAGGTGCACCTGGCCGCCTGCCCCCTAGAGTTCATCAAACCCAACGCCACGTCCAGCTGCAGCGGCGGCATGGCGGCCGTCGTCAGCTGCATGCCCGGACCGCTGTTCATGCAAAACACTGGCATGAAGAAGAAACTGAAAATATCGGTAACAATGGTTTTAAATCCTGTTTTACCTTGTAAAAGCTAATAACGTAATAACAACCGATAACGTAATAACGGCCGATAACGTAATAAATTTGCCATTTTTAAAATGTAATAGGCCAGTAACGTAACATCTGGCCAATAACATAATAAAAATCCTGAAATGGTAATGTAATAGCTTTTGGCCAATAATGGTTTAACTTATTACGTTATTGGCTCAGTTACTGCATTTGCAAAGAATTTTTTTTTTTTACCAGGCCAATAACGTAATAACCAGACAATAAGTTAAAATGTTATTGGCCAAATGTTATTATATTATTGGTTCAGGACTTTTATTATGTTGTTGGCCAGATATTACGTTATTGGCTTATTACATTTTAAAAATGGCAAATTTATTACGTTATTGGTTGTTATTACGTTACCAGTTGTTACTACGTTATCGGTTGTTATTACATTATTGGCTTCTACAGACCTGTTAGTGTCTCCAGTCAGTGCAACAATATGAATAAAAAATAAATAAATTCATCTGAAAATAAGAATAGAGTGAATGTAAAATTACAAAAACTAAATAAACTAAAGAAAATTTAATATAGCATTTTACAAAAAGTAAAATTAGTGTAGAATTAAAAGTAGAGCAAAGTAAAAATAGACCTATAATATGAATAGACACAATATTAACAGTTTGTATATTGGAGAAAAGTCTATAAAAATAATGCATTTATGTTTGAATGAATATTACATCGTTACTGCAACAAAGTATTAGATGGAGTGGACTGAAATAAACAAACATCTATTATCAGCAAACTGGAACAAAATAGTGAAATTTGTCATGAATGTGAGGTTTTTTTAGTGAAAACATGAGGCAGAAATATTTTTGCTTTACAGATAATAATAATAATAATAATAATAATAATAATAATAAAGAAATAGCTTGTACTGAAATGAATGATACCATAAACCCAATGCTCAAATAACAGAATAAATCCTCCATTCAGAACGATCACCACAGACACGTCAGAGGTTCAAGGGTTAAGACACAAAAAGAAAATTAAAACAGCACACGTTATATTTCCAAGTTGTTCAGGACTAAACCCCTCCCCTTTTCCTTTTTGTTTTCGTCATTCTGATGTGATGTGGTCCTTTTTGTGTAGAATAACGTCAGACTGAAGGGAGGCGCGAGGGTCGGCGAGGGTCGAGTGGAGGTTCTGAAGAACAACGAGTGGGGGACGGTTTGTGACGACCGCTGGAACCTGCAGTCGGCCAGCGTCGTGTGCAGGGAACTGGGCTTCGGCAGCGCCAAGGAGGCTCTGACGGGGGCCCGCATGGGACAAGGTTAGAGCGCAGTACACTCAAAAACATGCAACCAGAATACTTATGACGTGTGACTGTGGTGTTTAATGACTCAAACATGTTTATACAAACGCACAGAATTCACATTTTGTTCTTTTCAAAACTTGGCTTTAAATTAGTTGGAAACACGCTTAATGTGGGACACCTTTTGGGCAGCCACGGCTCAGGAGGTAGAGCAGGTCGTCCAATAACTGAAGGGCTGGTGGTTCGAATCCTGCTCTGTCCTGGTCATTCCGTTGTGTCATTGGGCAAGACACTTCACCCACTTTGCCTCCAGTGTTACTCCCACTGGGAGGCCCCGGATTCAGAACCAAAGGAAACTGAACCTGGAACACAGACAGAAAGAGTGAATTTTGTTCTTTTTTAAATTCATTTTGCATTTTACATTCATTCATTTTTAAAATTTTATTCTTTTTTACTTGATATTAGTCAAATTTTTTGCTTATTTGTTCATGTTAGTTATAGGTTAGTACATTTTTTATTCATTTTAGTTATTTAATATAAACCCAGTGTGTCCATCCATTTCTTTCTTTCTTTCTTTCTTTCTTTCTTTCTTTCTGTCCTACTCAGTCCGTTGTGTCCTTGGGTGCAAGACACTTCACCCACTTTGCCTCCTGTGTCACTCCCACTGGTGTATGAATGTTTGGTGGTGGTGGGAGGGGCCGTTTGGGGCAAACTGTCAGCCATACTTCTGTCAGTCTGCCCCGGGGCAACTGTGGGTACATGTGTAGTTTAACTCCACCAGAGGGGGAGTGTGTGAGTGAATGAATAATGGCTCAATAATAGGGCTGTGTATTGGCAAGAATCTTGTGATACGATCCAAATCACAATACTAGGATCATGATACGATATATCACGATATATCATGATACTGTTAAAAAGGCAGTTTTGTGTTTGTTTCGTTTTTTAAAAATCCTTATTTCCTGGAAGAATTGAATTACACCAGAAATCTGCACAGATACTAAACACATTTTTATTTGATCACAACAGGATCTAATGTTATATCACAAAATGTTTCTGTGTCCAAACTGAAATTCTGTTTTACAGACATTACAGTTTAAGATCCTGTTCAGATGTTCATATTCTATTAGTTCAGAACTAACATCAGAACTTTATTTTTGTGTGATCCCAACAAAGGAACTACCATCTGCCTCTCAGACAGTAAAAAGTGCTTTTAGGATGCTTCAAATGACTATTATTTAATAAAACAGTGTTAAATAATAATAAATAAGATATAAATGATAAAGAAATCCAAAAAACAACAATGAACCTCCGCCACATCTGCATTTGAATAAATACCTAAAAATATCAATACAGTACTTTTTAATATCGATACAGTATTGTGAAATGAAATATCGCAATATATTGCAGAAGTGATATTTTCTAACAGCCCTAGTCAATAATGTAAAGCGCTTTGGGGGTCTAGAAAAGGGCTATAGAAATCTAATCCATTATGATTATGATTATTATTATTATTTTGTACGAGATCACTCTGGTCCTGGAGATGAAATATTAATAAACATAGATGCAGTATTTTTTGGTGGCGCATTATGCAAGTCAGTTTTCGGGTTCACTATACCTACATATCACCACTAGGAGGCGCTAAAGCACATGTACCGCTATTTAACATATTAATTTAAATCAAAACCAGAAAAACCCTCGGAGAGCGCAGACCTCCACCAAAGCAGATCAGCTTTCTATTGTTCTAAAACGAAGAGAAAAACCTGGAGTTGTCAGTATTTATAGGTTATAGTACTAGTATTTTACTGGTTCGGCTCACTTTAGAGTAAATTGGGCTGAATGTGGAACCTGAACTAACATGAGTTTGACATTTGGATGGAGGACACTTTGGTTGTTGCATTATTTTTGCGTTCTGATGAACATTTATGGGTAAAATGTAAAGTCACTGACAGTGTGTGTGTGTGTGTGTGTGTGCGTGTGTGTGTGTGTGTGTGTGTGTGTGTCACCTCCTACCAAACTGGGCTGAACACAGACCACAGTGAGTTTGAGCTGTAGTTCCAGACGGTTCATGGGTCATGTTGAACCCTTCCACCTGAGTCCACGTGTCTGTAACTGTCTGCACAGGTCACTTCACCTTCAGCTCATCTGTCCAGCTCACAGACCTGACACTCCACACATTCCACTGCACAGCCTTCATTTAGACCTGCTTTTAATAACCACAGGAATGCAGCGCAAAAAAATACACAACTATTCACTAAAAGAAATATATGTTCAGTCCAGTGTCAAGTCCATGCAAACATGTGGGTCTTTCTTTCTTTCTTTCTTTCTTTCTTTCTTTCTTTCTTTCTTTCTTTCTTTCTTTCTTTCTTTCTCTCTTTCTCTCATTTCGTTTCTTTGTTTCTCTCTCATTCGTTCATTCTTTCGTTTTGTTTCTTTCTATTGTTCATTCTTTCTTTCTCTCGTTCATTTGGTCTTTTTCTCATTTCATTTTTTTCATTTCATTTTGTTTCTTTCTATCTTTCTTTCTTTCTCGCGTTCATTCTTTCTTTCATTTTGTTACTTTCTCTCATTTTGTTTCATTTCTTTCTCATTTTGTTTCTTTCTCTCATTTTGTTTCTTTCTTTCTCGCTTTGTTTGTTTCTCTCATTTGTTCATTCTTTCTTTCGTTGTGTTTCTTTCTTTCTCTCGTTTGTTCGTTCTTTCTCTCGTTCATTCTCATTTCATTTAGTTTCTTTCTTTCTCTCGTTTCATTTCTTTCTCGTTTGTTTGTTCTTTCTCTCTTTTGTTTCCTTTTGTCTCATTTGATTTCTTTCTCGTTTCGGTTGTTTCTTTCTTTCGCTCGTTTCATTTCTTTCTTTCTTTTTTGTCTTTCTTTCTCTCGTTCGTTCATTTGTTCTCTCCTTTTGTTTAATTTTTTTTGTTTTGTTTTCTTTCTTTCTTTCTTTCTTCCTTTCTTTCTTTCTTTCTTTCTTTCTTTCTTCCTTTCTTTCTTTCTTTCTTTCTTTCTTTCCTCTTACATTCCTGAGGTTCATTCTCTCATATGTTTCCTCATTCATGAAATACCTCTCATATTAAGTGTGTTTGTTTTTTTTGTTTTTTTTTTTTTCTTCTGAGGGTCTGTCAGGCTTTTCTCTGAACACAAAACCATCTGTGCGGTTCCAGTTTTGTTATGGACCATTTCACGTGAAAATGAGGCGGTCACTCATTCAGTTTCAAGGACTCAGTGTCTGACTTTAATAACCACTGTTCCTCCACCTGATTAAGGTTCAGCATTCAAAGATTTCTTATTGTCACGTCACTAGATGCACAGATACAGATACAAACAGCAGCAGATATGACCAAAGTATGTTTGGAATAAAGGACATTATGTTTAACACTGTGTAACTGAGCTGGAATTGCACAGGGTTTGCAAGGAAACATGATTAAACTTTCACTTTTGGATCTTAAACTGTTAAAAAATGGGATAATTTAGTTGTGAAATGTCCTGAATGTCCTTGGAATAGAACATTAACCCTTACAGACCCAAACGTCCACCATTAACCTAAACCATCTGCTGATCTAAACTGTTTCATACCTGTTAATCCACTAATCCTATCAATACATGGAAATAATTGGTGTAAAATACAGTTCTTCATCTTTTCATGGTCATCAGATAGGACCATATTTGGACATTCAGAGGCTCCATAGTTACCATGGAAACACTGTCATCTTCTACAACATTGATTCCCCAGTCAAACCCATGGAGCTGGATCAATGACAGTAGACAGACACACTGGGTTTATGTCCAGTTAATGACAGATTAGACTGAAAAAGACACTTTTTCTTCAGTTTTCTGTCTTTTGACATAATAACCTTTGAATTTACTCTGAGTTTTAATGAACAGCTACATGACCAGTGAATTAAATATAAGAAAATACGTGATTTACAATGAAAAAAAAAACCCTCCAAACAAAGAACGGTTGAATAGAGAGAAAATTCCAGTTGGGAACTGACATAAAAGTAGCGCAGAGTCTTTATGGGTTAAACTCTGAAATAATAATGAACACTGACACTGGAGACACTGGCTTTATGTTCAGTTAATCCAGTGGTTTCCAACCTTTTTTTACTCCTGACCCCATTTTAACATCACAAATTTCTGGTGACCCCAGACATTCAAAATGGAGACTTTTTTTTTTTTTGCTAAAATTTATTTATTTTTGATCATGTAATAGTTTTCTATACTATGTTTCAAATGAAGGTTAATTTAACAGGATATTTAGTCTATATAATGTCTGTTATTGTGGACGGAGGCAGTAAAGCCAGGTGTAGATTACTGCACAGAGGGAGAATTTTATTTTCCTTGGTCAGGATATGTCCAGTCAGTCCAGCTTGGATTTACAAGGAGGACAATTAATACTGAACAAACAAGAACTCAAACTATGAATGGTTGAAAAACATTGAGTTAATTATATCTCTGCTGAAAAAGTCACTTTTCCTTCAGTTTTCTCTATTTCTGAAATAATACCCCTCAACTTTAACCTTAGTTTTAATGAACATCTACATTAATAGTGAATTAAATATAGGAAAATACTTGATTTTCACAGAAAAAAGCTCAAAATACAGAGGATAATATTAGAATAAATGGTGATAAATCACTTCAGAAAAGTTCCATATCCTTCTGAGACCCAGCAATGCTTTTTGTCCTCTGTAGTGGACGAGAGTTTCACAGCTTTACTTTAAAATAAAAAAATTAAAATGTCAACTGAAAAGGACATACTATAAAAAAAAAAAAAAAAAAGTATCTGAAAAAACTGTTGCATCATGCCATTTCCAATTAAGGCAATTATTTAAAGTAAAATGGTGAAAATGTTTGCGTACTTGGTCTCCGGAGGATATAGAAGAGAATATTTAGGAACGGCCCCAACAGTACCTCTGGGTCTTTATGGGTTAAACTGTTAAAAACATGTGGAGCGTTCAGTCAGTGTGGTGCAGATACAAGCGGCCTTTCATATCCCACTGGTCTGGGTTCGCTGGGTGGGGATGCAGAGGAAAGAGGCCTTGGACGCTCATCACTAAGTGTCTGTGAAGGAGCAGCAGAAGCGCCGTGTGCCGGGACGGATGTCAGTCCACCGCCCGGCAGCGTCACACCCACAAACATTCAGGAACGTCACCCAAGTCGGAAACGAGCCCCGCTCAAGGAACGCTTTGACTGAAGTTCCAGAACGGAGCGGACTGTAGAGATGGAGTGAGAGTTTAGAGGAGGAGTGAGAACCAGGACGCACAGACTGCACCGTCAGCAAACACAACCAAAGGAGACTGAACACAGAAGAAAGAGTGAATTTGGCTCTTTTTTAAATTCATTTTGTTCATTTTTTTGCTTATTTTATTCTTTTTTACTTGATGTTAGTCAAATTTTTACTTATTTTTTCATGTTAGTTATTAGTTAGTACATTTTTTATTCTTATTTTTATTCTTTCTTCTCTCTCTCTCTTTCATTCATTCTTTCTTTCTTTCTCTATTTTGTTCTTTCTCTCTTTCGTTCTCTCTTTCATTCATTCATTCATTCATTCTTTTGTCTTTCTGTCTTTCTTTCTTTCTGTCTTTCTTTCTTTCATTCATTCATTGTTTTTCTCATTCTTTCTTTCTTTCTTTCTGTCTTTCTTTCTCTCTTTCATTCTTTCTTTCTTTCTCTCTTTCTTGCTCTTTCTCTCATTCTTTCTTTCATTCATTCATTCTCTTTCTTTCTTTCTTTCTTTCTTTCTTTCTTTCTTTCTCTCTTACTTTCTTTCTCTTTCTTTCTTCCTCTCTTTCCTTCCTTCCTTCCCTCCTTCCTCTCTTCCTTTCCTTTCCTCCTTCCTTCCAGGTATGGGTCCCATCTACATGAATGAGGTGAAGTGTGTTGGTCATGAGCGCTCCGTCTGGAACTGTCCCTTTAAGAACATCACGTCTGAGGATTGTCAGCACACGGAGGACGCCGGCGTTCGCTGCAACACGCCGTACCTGGGTCTGGAGAGCACGGTCAGAGCTACACCTGCTCACTGCACATGTTCACACGCTCACTTTATCATCCATATATTATTATTCACAACTGCCTTATATTGTTTTTTTTAATGTGTCATTCAGATGGAGATGATTGTGGTGTTTTCATCGCTTTCATTGTTTTCTCTTTTGCATGAAGATATTTTGGAACTAATAACCTTTTTTTTTTTTTTTAGTTACACATTAATCTCACTTCTTCACTGCTGTCACGAACCAACAGTAAACTTTATCACATGCTGAATAATTTCCATTCTTCAGCTGCTTTAAACTTCTCAAACCCAAAAAGTTTGGTTGTGTTTTTGTGACAACAGTGAAGACACTTAAACCGTGAGTATTTTGTGGTTGTGTACTTTGTACTCGACCAGATCATACTCCAGTTTCCTGTAGATGCACACAGACGCTGGGATCAGTGGGAGAAAAACTCTAGTAAATGAAAAAAAAAAATTACGTTATACATTTGTTTAAACCTCCAGAGAATTAAATGTGAACTAGATACAACCCCAAAAACAGAAAGTGGTGATTTCTAAATATTTCCTGGTTTTTCTGTTCAGCTTCAGTTTCTTTGTAAACATGAACTCATTCTTCACATTCAGACTCAGACACATTACATTTATCACCAATATTGAGTCCAGTACGGTTAGAGCTGCTTGTAATCTTTCAGTGCTTGATCCATGTCCTTCACACCTAGTCCTTCAGGGATGGTTTATCTGATATGATCCACCTTTAACTCATAAAGACCCAGGGCTATTTCTGCAGCAGTTCACAAAGGACGTTTTCTTCCATTTAACTTTTCTGAAGTTTTAATATAATATTATCCTCTGCATTTTGCACTTCTTCAGTAAAAAGCAGCTGTTTTTCCATCTTTAATTTATAGATCATGTAAAGGTTCATAAAAGCTCTGACTGATATTGTTCTTTCTTTCTTTCTTTCTTTCTTTTGTTCATTCATTTGTTCTCTCTTTCGTTCTTTCTTTCTTTCTTTCTGTTTCTTTTGTTCATTTGTTCTCTCTTTCTTTCTCTCTCTCTCTCTCTTTCTTTCTGTTTCTTTTGTTCATTCATTTACTCTGTCTTTCTTTCTTTCTTTCTCTCTTTCTTTCTTTTTCTTTCTTTCTTTCTGTTTCTTTTGTTCATTCATTTGTTCTCTTTCTTTCTTTCTTTCTTTCTTTCTAATCACATCATTATTCAGAGTTTTTATCTCAGTATTGGCCCTAAATGAGAAACAAAAAGCCTAAAAATGAGCCCAAAAATGAGTCAGAAGTCAAAGTCCATAGAAATCACTGCTTTCCCTCTAACTTCTCGTACAGTTCCAGCCTTTTGTGATTCAGGGTTGCAGTTTTTAGAAACCCACACCCTTAACCGTACCAAATCCAGCCTATAATAGCCCAGTTCTTATCCCACTTGGCCCTTGGGCGTCTGTGCTGCCTCGTCTTTCCTAACCCCTCGGCTCCACACAGATCCGACTCACGGGAGGACGGACCCGGTACGAGGGTCGTGTGGAGATCCTGGGCTCAGACTCTAACGGGACCCAGAGCTGGGGTCTGATATGCGGAGAGAACTGGACCACCAAGGAGGCCATGGTGGCCTGCAGGCAGCTGGGCTTGGGCTACGCTAACCAGGGTCTGCAAGTAGGTTACTAACACCACCCACCGGGGTGTCCGTGGGGAGAGGTCACATATGCAGGTTTATTATACTGTCATATGGGTCACTCAGTGGACAGGGGGGTTAGAAAGACCTGCACCTGTAGGAACGAAGAAATATACAGAGGAAGAAGAAAAACACTGACAGAAAAAAAAAGAAAAGATCCAATAAGAATGGAAAAGAAAACGTGAGATAAAATAAAATAAAAAAATAATACGATAAAATAAGTTAAAATAGATATAAGATAAGATAAGATAAGATAAGATAATGTAAGGTAAGACTTTATCTCACTGTGGGAAAAGTTAACAGCAGCAACAAACGAGCAAGTGAAGAGAAAATGCAGATAGAAAAACTACAAACAAGTGAAAAATTAAATATAAAGAGAAAAAGAAGAAATCTAGTATTTATATAAATATTTATATAAACTTAGAATTAAAATTGAATTTTATTTATAATATTACCATTATTTAAATAATTGAAATACCCATGTAAAGTAACTTTTCAGTACCGTACACTTTGAAGAGATTCATGTAAGACATTCACCTTTCACTGTTTACCAAACAATGTTGAATGTGATTTCAATGTCTCAGATAAGTGTTTAATGTTAGAATAAAATCATAGTTTTGACACAGTTTAGGCTCCGTCATCTGGATCATTCAGTGTGAGGTGGTTCCTAAAATATAATTTGAAGTCTTTTTCTGTCTTAGTTTTGAGACAAAATCAAACTTATAATAATAATAACAATAATAATAATATTACATTTTATTTATTGGTGCCTTTCTTGGCACTCAAGGACACCGTACAGTAAAACAGGAGAATGTAAAACAAGCAATAAAACAGAGAAAAAAATAAAAGGCAGGTTAAAAATTAGACAATGCAATTGCGGTCACAAAGAGAAAGCAGTCCTAAACAGAGGGGTTTTGAGTTTGGATCGTAGGTTTTTAGCCTTGACTCAGGTAATCAGTCATGTCAACATTATCAACAACCAATAGGTTCCCTCATTCAGTCAAACAGGAAACAACAAATGTCTCAAATTAAATCCCCAAAACAGTTCAGTTCAGTTTGTATTGAATATATACCAGACTTAATACAAAGAGCATCAACACAAGACACTAAAATACATGGAAAAACCAAAGTAGATCGACTGAAAAGGTGGAGCTGAAACTGTATCCTATTAACACTGACCAACTTTACTTATTATTTTACTCATACTATTAAAACAAGCAGTTCTTCAGGATAAAACAACCATGAAACAAAAGCAAAAGAGATATTTGAACTCTTTTTCTTTCTCCACACTGTTTCATGAATCGTTATCTAAAGAAAAATAAAAACAATTATTTTTTAATTAAACAGTTTAGAATCAGTAGATTGTTTTGGTCGATGGTGGATGTTTTGCTCTTTGTGGGTTAATGGCAACTGAGGGGTTAATTCTATGTAAATTTGATGCATATGTGTTCAAATATGTTCATTTCTTCCATATTAATCACAAAGGTTTTATTAATTTCTACTAAAACTACATTTTTGCAGTAATTAAACCTAAGTGGGCTCTAACTGGGACATACAACACACATGCATGAACATATGACAGTATATTATAAAGTTCATATGTAGAGGAGCTTTGTTTTCCTGATGGAGACGCTGTTTTGGTGCGTTCATGTGGACCGACCGTCACATGAACCCTCTAATCACACTCAGCCAAGCAGCGACCTCATGTGAAAACCACGCGAGGACTAACCAAACCGTCGCTTTAACGCTGCGGTGGGGGGGGCTGTAGCTCAGACGGTTCAGAGGCAGGACAGGAAGTGTGTGTCCCTCACTGACTCCCAGCAGGGCCTCTGTGCAGATCCGGATAGTGGGCGGACGCAGCTCTTATGAGGGCCGAGTGGAGGTTCAGGTTGGCTCCAAGTGGGGCACAGTGTGCAGCACAGGCTGGACCACCAGGGAAGCCATGGTGGTGTGCAGGCAGCTAGGGCTGGGCTACTCCATGCACGCCATCACCGTAAGTAATGAAGTCACTGTTCCAGCACCGTTCCAAAACACCACGGAGACAAAGACGCAGGGTTGGACTTCATTTATGAATGTGCAGCAGAGGGTTAACACTGGAACCTGTAGTACACAGGTGTCAGACTCATTTTAGTTCAAGTTTGTTTGTTTATTTATTTTTATTTCAAATATCAACATTTAATACCAAATACAACGAGGAAAAACAATGTAAAAAAAAAAAGAAAAAAAAACATATTTGAAAAGGAGCGGGATGAAGATTAATTTATAGACTTCCGCCCCCTTACCCATGTCATCTCCACAAAGTCAGTTCACAAACCTGACACATAGCAAGATAAATTCCAACCAAGCCTGCACAAAACACCAAAATATTATACATATCAAAAATAAACTCTGGTTCCACATTCGATCTCAAGGGGGACCAGTAAAATAATAACTTAATAGTCCATAAATAATGACATAAATAATAGTCCATAAATAAAGTCCAACAAAAAATTAAAATTAATATTTAAAATTATTATTATTAATAATAATAGCAATTATGTACCAAAAACAAACTGTGATGGTCTAAATAAGGTGTGTAAAGTACAGACAGGATTATAGGTGATTATTATTATTATTATTATTATTATTTTATCTCCATTTATGTCCATTATTGTCTTTCAGTAGCTCGTCTTTTATTGTAGTTTTCAAAAACCAAGCTAAGAAAAATGTTCACTTGCTGCTTGGTAAGAGTTTTTTTTTCTAGTGTCAGACATTTTTGTTGTATTTAAGAATATCTGGATTGAAGTTGGACTGTTTTTACAAAGACACTGCTAATGCTTTTTTTACCCCTGTATTTGTCGGGTGTTTCCTCGGTTGTGTTTCCTAAACAGTGCGCATGTTGTCAGGTTGATGAGGATGTTGACTTGTTTGTGTGTGTTTTCTTCCACTGTGGTTTGATGAACACACACAGCTACTGTAAAAACACTTAAAAACACACACAGTGGGACTTTGTCATAGCACACAATAGAAACCCATAATGACAAAGTGGAAATAAACCGTCAGTATGAACAAAATAAGCTTAAAATATCAGATGTAACACGAGATAATCTACGATATTTTGACACTTCTTTGTTTACGAGGGGATAATTATGGTCCAACAATAAGAAGTCTGATAGGAAACAAAGTAAATATATCAACAATAGATGAGATAGTGAAGAAGTGAAGATAAAAAACCCAAACACAGACAGTTAAATGAGAGTGATGGTTAAATTCCACAGTGATGCTACTCTGTCAGTGTGTAATAAACCAAATCACTGCTCCCACCGGAGAAAGCGAAGCCACAGAACACAGCAGACACCAGTGTGTTCTTCTAAATGTAGGAGCTGAAGTCGGTCTGAGGTTGGTGAGGGGACGTGGGCCCAACAGACGCCCCAAAATTACAACCCTTCAACCTGACTTTTCCCCTTCATTCACTGGAAACCACAACATGAGAGATTTGTTTTTAGTTTTTCCCCCAAACTATACTAAAGTTTTTAAAGATCTGCATTATTTTTTCTAGAAAGAATATGATAAAAATTAAGTGTTTTTTGAGTCAGTATTACTCTAAGGTGCCGACAGAATCTGTCACCATGGACACATTTAAAACTAGAAGCACTCAGAGAGTGCAGACCTCCACCAAGGCAGATCAGTGCCCCCCCTCGATGTTTGTCTGTCTGTCTGTGTGCAAGATAACTCAAAAAGTTATGGACGGATTTGGATGAAAATTTCAGGAAATATTGATACTGGCACAAGGAACAAATGATTAAATTTTGGTGGTGATCGGGGGTGGGGGGGGCCACTGATCTGCCTTGGCGGAGGTCTGCGCTCTCTTTTCTAGAACAGCACTCGTAGATAATGGATCGTTTTTTGGGCTGTTCTCATGTTTTTTCTTATAGTGGATAATTTTTTGGCCTGTTCTCTTTTTTTTCTTATAGTGGATGATTTTTTGGGCTGTTGCACCTCTGGGCCACCGTAGTAACACGGTGAACATATATGCTTCATATTTGGTGGTCTACTTGTTCTTTGTCTTCTAGCAAAAAGGCTATTTAAAATTAACACATTGACCCATTGGGATCCATATGTGGTAGTTTTTCTGCTGTTGTGTATTCGTGCATGCTGTACCGCATTTGTCCAGCAGTCACCGCCAAAGCCTTATGGCCATAGTAACGTGATTCTAAGGTTACTGTATTCCAAAATCACTAATATTTCTTAAAATACTGGTCCTATCAACTTACCCTTTTCATTAGTCTGTTCATTGACCAAAACTACATAAGTATGACAAACTGCAGCAGTCAGCTCTGTACGGATTTAGTGTTAATGCCCAGACACACACACACACACACACATATGCACACACACACACACACACACACACACACACACACACACACACAGAGGCCACTTGGCTTTTATAATATAAATGTAGGATCTTGACCTACATGCATTTCCATCAGTCTAAAGTTGACTTAACACATTGAACATAAAGTTAAGTGGAAAATCTTATGCTGTTTGAGTCTGAAAGGCACCTTATGGTGATATTGGCCCATTCCAAAGTGAAAACAAAGAGGCCAACTGTTTATCTGGTGTGTTCAGAACAAGGTTATTATTGTTAACGAAAACTAATGAAATGACCAAAACTAGAATTGTAAAAACATTTTCGTTAACTGAAATAAAGAAAAACTGTAATTTAAAGAAAAAATGATAACTAACTGAAACTGTATTGTGTGTTTACAAAACTAACTAAAACGGATAAAAATTATGGATAAAATTCCCTTCGTTTTCATCTTTGTCAATGTCGGATTGATACGAAATCGATTTATTTCCCTCAAGCAATTTTAGCTAGCGGCACCATACGACACTTCACAGTCCGTCACTTGTGTTCACTTGTGGTTTCTTATGGTTTTTTATTTGTTTCAGTTAACAAAAATGTTTTTTTCAATTCTAGTTTTCATCATTTTGTTACTTTGCGTTAACGATAATAACCTTGCCCCACTCTACCTGGAAACATGGAGACTAAAGTTGGAAGAAAGCAGCAGAGTCCTGTCTGGGATTTATTTGAATACGACGGAGAAGAAGAGAAAAGACACAACAAAATTTAAATTAATACTAAAACTAAGCATTTAGAAAAAATGAAAACCAATAAAAACTAGCAAACCTGCTCTAAAAACTAATTTAAACTAACTGAATCAGAGAAAAAAAAGTCAAAACTAAATAAAACTAAACTATAATGAAAAATCCAAAACTATTAGAACCTTGGTTCAGAATTAGTTCAGTCTGAAGTGTGTGTTTCTGTGGAAGTGTGTTCTTGTTGAATCACTCGGTATCTGCACAGTTATTGTTCTCCAGAGATCATAAACTCCAGTTGGCGTTCTCGTCCAAACATGAGTCATGAGCATCTGTTTCTGCACCGCTGGAGGAATCTCTCTCTGATTGATTGCGCTGCTTGTTTTTCTCTGCACGTCTGTGTGTTTTCTGCAAATATGCGTTTTTAAGGAGACCTGGTACTGGGACAGCAGCAACGTGACAGAAATGGTGATGAGCGGCGTCAAGTGCACGGGCAGCGAGATGGCGTTGAGTCAGTGCCAGCATCATAAAAGCGTCAGCTGTCAGAAAGCTGCAGCCAAGTTTTCTGCAGGAGTCATCTGTTCAGAAAGTGAGTGACCGCAGCGGTGTTTTCTGTTAAGTCAAAGGTGTCAAACTCATTTTCTTCTGCGGTGGGGGGGGGGGGGGGGGGGCAAACATTCAGCCTAATTTAATCTGAAGTGGGCTGGACCAGTACAATAATAGTATGATAGCCACTAAATAATGACAACTCCAAATGGTTTTAGAGCAAAAAATGACAGTAAATTATGCCAAAATTTACGTTTACAAACTATCCAAACAAAAAGGATGTGAATAACCTGAAAAAAATGAAATTTGTAAAGAAATATAAGTACAATTTTATCAATATTTTGCCTTGACTTATCATTTATACATATGCATTCCAGATCAGATCTACAAAGGCACAAAACATTTAATAACAGGCAGAATATTGTTAAAATTGCACTTGATTTACTTCAGACATTTCAGGTTGTTCATATTTGTTCAGGTTATTCACATTTTATAGTTAAAGGATAGTTTGTTAACGTAAATATTTTCATAATTTAATGTTTTTTGCACTAAATCAAAGAGAAAACAATGGTTTTGTCATTATTTATAGGTCATTATGATATTATTTTTGAGTTTGATGGTCTAACTTGCACTTTGAAAATTCATCCCATTGGCCGGATTGGAACCTTTGGCCCCCGGGCCGCATGTTTGACACCTGTGTGTTAAGTGTTAATCCTAGTTAATCTGGTGACATTAACCCTTTAACCCCTCAGACAGTATTTCAGTGAAACAGCTGTACCATAATACAGATGTGGAAACAATGAGGTCCATACTTTATTTCGTGTCTGGTTCAGTCTGTGGACACATGGGGTTGGTTTGTTGGTTTGTGTGTTCTGGTACCAGACTGACCCCTGCTGGTCAGAGTTTGGAATAACAATACTACATGGAACCACAGTGAAAACTGATGTGAAAACTGTCGGACTGTACTGAGCCCTGTGGTCAGATGAACCCATAAAGACCCAGGACCACTTATGAGGCAGTTCCCAAAGGAATGTTTCACTTGATTTGACTTTTCTGTGGTGATTTATCATCATTTATTACATTATTATCCTTGTTGCTGTAAGTTGAACAGAATTCATGATATCCACCTGTGCATGTTGGTAGTTTTCTGCTGGAGTTCATACACTAATAACAGAAGTACCTCAGAAAAACACTATAATACAAACTGATGCTCATTATGTAACATCACAAACTGTAAAAACACAAACCCATCCTTCTGTTTGGGAACATGACGCTCTCCGTCCTCATGGTTTTTGGTCTCTGTGTTCAGCTGCCTCCGACCTGGCCCTCAACGCCCCCCTGGTCCAGCAGACGGTTTACATCGAGGACCGCCCTCTGCACATGCTCTACTGCGCCGCTGAGGAGGACTGTCTGTCCAAGTCTGCCGCCCAGGCCAACTGGCCCTACGGACACCGACGCCTGCTCAGATTCTCCTCCCAGATCCACAACATCGGCCGAGCTGACTTCAGACCCAAAGCGGGGAGGCACTCATGGGTCTGGCATGCCTGTCATGGGTAATGTGGTCTAATGTAGTCTATTGTGGTCTAAAGTGGTCTTATGGGGTCTAATGTCGTTATGAAAATTACAAGTAAAAATCTTGCATAAATAGTTGTTTAGATGAAGTTTTTTGTAAAAGTACTGGTTTGGTCCTTCTGACTGATATGTGTTTTTTATATATATATATATATATATATATATATATATATATATATATATATATATATATATATATACACAGGGTGGGGAAGCAAAATTTACAATGAACATTTAGTTGTTTTTTCTCAGCAGGCACTACGTCAATTGTTTTGAAACCAAACATATATTGATGTCATAATCATACCTAACACTATTATCCATACCTTTTCAGAAACTTTTGCCCATATGAGTAATCAGGAAAGCAAACGTCAAAGAGTGTGTGATTTGCTGAATGCACTCGTCACACCAAAGGAGATTTCAAAAATAGTTGGAGTGTCCATAAAGACTGTTTATAATGGAAAGAAGAGAATGACTATGAGCAAAACTATTACAAGAAAGTCTGGAAGATACTATTAAAGAAGAATGGGAGAAGTTGTCACCCGAATATTTGAGGAACACTTGCACAAGTTTCAGGAAGTGTGTGAAGGCAGTTATTGAGAAAGAAGGAGGACACATAGAATAAAAACATTTTCTATTATGGAAATTTTCTTGTGGCAAATAAATTCTCATGACTTTAAATAAACTAACTGGTCATACACTGTCTTTCAATCCCTGCCTCAAAATATTGTAAATTTTGCTTCCCCACCCTGTATACATATATATACAGTCTACTCTCGTTATACCGCCAACTTCCGTTCACGGCCAAATTGGCGGTATAGCGAAAATGGCGTTACAAGGGGTTGCGTCCATAATGTGCATGTCTTTACTATTTGATGTCTATGCTGCCTCCGTTAACCCGTTCTAATTGCGTTTCTAAATAAGTCTGGATTCTGTTATGTTGTAAAGGATCATTTAAAGTGGGGAAACATTTTAAGCATTATTATACCGTGTCGGGAAATGACACCCCATCATCTTGAGGCTTTGGTTTAATCCCACGTCCTCTTCCCGACATCCTGACCTACTGAGTGTTCTGCGATAAATGAACGGTGGCTGTTCCGTAGACCTACTCGGAGCTTGTCGCGATCAGCGTCTGGCGCGTTTGTTTCAGTGCATTGTTAAAATTTATGTGTACTCGATGGCAATCACGCTGGCGGTATAACGGTCGGGAAATCAATGGTATAAGTGTTGTTTGTGTATGGAACTGGGCTGGCGGATGGCGATAGGCGGAAATGGCGGTAGCTAATGGAATAATGCACTGGGGATTTTTGTGCAATGGTTTTGGTCAGCGGTGAGCGAAAATGGCGGTATAACGGCGGGCGGTTTAACGAGAGTAGACTGTGTAAATATAATACATATATATATATATATATATATATATATATATATATATATATATATATATATATATATATATGTGTGTGTGTGTGGTAATTGGTTTCTTCTTTTAGTGCTTAACAAAGACTGTACCAGTAAAAACATTACATAGACGCCTAAACACAGGTGGAGACTCAGACTAACTACCACAGAATACCAGTAAACGTCCATGAGGCAGCTTTTATACAAGTAGAAATCTGCTAAAAGGTAAATACTCAAACAAGTACAAGTACCTGAAAAATAGAGTTCCATCCCATCATTGGGTTAAATATATGTGTGTGTGTGTGTGTGTGTGTGTGTGTGTGTGTGTGTGTGTGTGTCTAAACATGAGTATAGAGAGAAAAACCTCATTTCAGTTAATTTTTCGGATCCTAAACTCATTAGTTGAGCAGATCTCAGTCCTGTTCAGCTGGTTTCAGTCCACTGGGTCTGGTCTGAAGGACAGTTTCCAGTGTGTTCTTCTGGGTTTATTCTGAAGGAAATGAATGGTCTCTGTGCAGCAGCTTCTCCACCATCATTTAATGTGTCCGTTCAACATGTTTCAACACAGACATTGTCCTGTTTTTCTAATGTTGGGGTGTTTTGTGTCCAACAGCCACTACCACAGCATGGACATCTTCACCCACTATGACCTCCTCAACGCCAACGGAACCAAAGTGGCAGAAGGACATAAGGCCAGCTTCTGTCTGGAGGACACAGACTGTTATGAAGGTGAGCGACTCCATCTCCATCCATCTGGTTTTCCACAGAATTACCAGGTTACAGCATTAACACTTTGGACACCATGTCAGTTTCATGTCTTTACCCATGACAGCTGTTCCTGCCTTTCAAAGTTAGTTCAACCTGTTTAGGTGTGGAAATGGGATGGAGGGAGATCCGGACAGATGAGGATGGCAGGATGGATCTGCACTTCCCAGGCTGCAGCCATCTTGCATTCTCATGCAACATGCATTCTCATGTGCAGACAGGTGCTGGAATCTGGGCAGTGCCCACCTCCCATATATGTATGCACATCGGGGGAAATCCGAGTCAGAGACAGTTGCCGCGTTTCCACTACGTGGTATCGTCTCGACTCGGCCTTATAGTGTTTCCATTATGAAAAAGGACCCGGTGCTAGTTTTTTGTATCACCTCCGCTGAGGTTCCCAGACTGAGACTGGACCAGATACTAAAAGGTGACGTGTAAACACTGCAGACCTCTGATTGGTCAGACAGTTTTCTCTGTGACCCACTGTTTTACAAAAAACAGATGCAGAAGTTTACAGTAAGTATAACAGTAGGTTAATCCACATGATGACAGCCTGTAAAACTACACTGTGGTCAGAGGACGTTCAGTCTTTGGTGGCCGACGTAAAAATTCAGCATGAGCTTGATGAGACAACACGCAACGAGCGAGTTTATCAGCAACACTGAGCAGACGACACGGAAGTAATGCACCACATCGCTATGACGACCAGGTACTGTAAAGTTGGTACTATCCTGTAATGGAAACGGTCTCCAGGACCTGGTACCAGAGTCAGGTTGAGCCAAGTCGAGTCGAGCCAGTTCCATGTAGTGGAAACGTGGCAAATGAGAACAGCTGCCATGGGCCAAGAAATGAAATGGACATGGTGTCCAAAGTGTTAATGCTGTAACCTGGCAATTCTGTGGAAAACAAGATGGATGCCCGTTGACCCCTCCCATGGCCTTTAATTGGATTTAAATCCCACCGCTACTTCACACAAACCATTTTTTTTTTTTTTTTGCTTTTTATTTTAATATTTTAAATCACTTCTACAGTGCAGTAACAAAAAAGAAAAACAACAACAACACACACAATACAACAAGGGGGGATGCTGTTCCTTATGCATTGGACTGCTTTTCTGTACCTGATCTGACATTCAAGTGTCCTTGAATATGGTCCATTTCTCCCATCTTCGCTTCAACGTTCCCATCTTAATCCTCATGTATATATTTCCTCTATAATGTCCAGCCAGTGTTGTGGTTGAAGAGGGTCACTTTTGAACCAGTTCCTTGTGGCTACCTTTTTGCAGGCAAGAATTAAAATTTTAAATAAGTGTCTTCTCTTGTAATTACGTCATCAGGTATTAGACCAAGACAGATAGTCTGGGGGTCCATTGGAATTTTATAATTTAAAATGTTGCACAAACCAGTTTTATTATGGATTGCACAGTTTGCCCCTGCTCACTCACACATGAAAACCTGGGTCTGTAAATCTGGACAAATATCCACCAATCCCCTACCTACTGACGTCCAGAAAAGAAAATTCCAAAAATGATCAAATGCAGAACTGGGGGTAATTTTTCAAAATGTTTAGTTTTTTTTTTTTTTATACACCCTGTAGAGGTAAATGAAACCTGCCACTGAGAAACAGAACATACTAATGTACCCAGTGTTTGGTTTATTCCACTCAGGTGTTTCTAAGAGGTATGAATGTGCCAACTTCGGCGACCAGGGCATCACCGTGGGCTGCTGGGATTTGTACCGTCACGACATCGACTGTCAGTGGATCGACATCACCGACGTCAAACCTGGAAACTACATCCTACAGGTGAACCCAGATTAACAAACGTATTTAAAAACCTGGATAAAAACAGCTACATGGACATGAGAGTAGAGTTTTTATGGTACAGTATATGGACAAAAGTATGTGGACACGTTGAATTCAGGTGTTTCTTTTCTAACAGGGGTCTGGGATACAAAACAATAAGGACTAATGTCAGAATAGAGTTTTATATTATGGGATAAATATCAGTGCGTTGGTTAGTTTGGATTAAATTGTTATATTTGTTTATAAAATGCCTCAGAGATGGTTTTGAG
Organism: Sphaeramia orbicularis; assembly: GCF_902148855.1. NCBI lineage: Eukaryota > Metazoa > Chordata > Actinopteri > Kurtiformes > Apogonidae > Sphaeramia > Sphaeramia orbicularis. The sequence goes on along the minus strand of NC_043978.1, from coordinate 8,033,829 downwards.
TTCATTTCTCTCAACATTGATTTTTTTTTTTTTTTTTTTAATCCATGACTAGGATTTTAAATGTTCTTCCTCTAAATTTCTCAAATATTTTCCCTGCTCTGACTGTAAATAATCATTTTCTACCACAACGAACCATCTACTTTCTTCACATCTCTCTTAAACTTTAAGGAAATATTGATGTTTTTATGTCAGATCATCATGAACAGGTCATGTTACAGCTGTAGACATGATGTGTCCCAATATTTATGTCCATATAGTTTATCACCCATTTGGACGTTCAGAGGCTCCGTAGTTACCATGGAAACACCGTCATCTTCTACAACATTGATACACCAGTCAAACTCATGCAGTTGGATCAATGACAGTGGATGGACACACTGGGTTTATGTTCAGTTAATGACAGATGTGACTGAAAAAGACACTTTTCTTCTGTTTTGATATAGTAAGCTTTGTTTTTATTCTTTTTTATGAACATCTACATGATAAGTGAATCAAATATAAGAAAATGCATGATTTACATTGAAAAAATACAAAATCTAGACAGTAATTTTATAATAAATAGTGATAAATCACATAGGAAAGGTTAAATGTGGAGAAAAATTCAAATATTCATAAATTTAATCAAACTTTTATTTTGTTGAAATAGTGACTTTTTCTTCAGTTTTCTCTGATTTGATAAAATAATTTTTGAATTTACTCAGATCTTTTGTGAACATCTACATGATCAATGAATTAAATATAGGAAAATACTTGATTTTAACTGAAAAATGCAAAATGCAGAAGATAATATAATAAATGCTGATGAGAGATTTGACTAAAACAACCACTTTTCTTCTGTTTTGATAAAATAACCTTTGTATTTACTCTGAGCTTTTATGAACGTATACATGATAAGTGAATTAAATATAGGAAAATACACTGAAAAATACAAAATGTAGATGATAATATTATAATAAAACTTGATACATCACATAGGAAAGGTTAAATGTGGAGGAAAATTGAAATATTCGCAAATTTGATCAAACTTTCTTGTTTTGAGCAAAATTTGCATGGCTGGGATTCTTACAATTAGTATATAAATGAAATCACTTTAAGACCTAAAACTAGAAAATGGGTCAAAGTTTTAAAGAAATCTTTGTTCATTACAAGCAAATAAACGGTTGTATCCAAAGACACACAATTAACAGGTTCATTTCTCCAGTTATTTTGTTGATAAAGTGACCTTTTCTTCAGTTTTCTCTGTTTTGATATAATAACCTTTGAATGTACTCTGAGCTTTCATGAAAATCTACATGTTCAGTAAATTAAATATAGGAAAAGACTTGAGTTTAACTGAAAAATGCAAAATGCAGAAGATAATATTATAATAAATGGTGATGAGAGGTTTGGCTAAAACAATCACTTTTCTTCTGTTTTGATATAATAAGCTTTGAATTTACTCTGAGTTTTTATGAACATCTACACTATAAGTTAATTAAATATAGGAAATACATGATTTACACTGAAAAAATACAAAATGTAGACGATAATATTATAATAAATCGGTAAATCACATAGGAAAGGTTAAATGTGGGGAAAAAAATTCAAATATTCATAAATTTGATCAAACTTTCTTGTTTTGAGCAAAATTTGCTTGGCTGGGATTCTTACAACTGGCAAATAAATGTAATCACTTAAAGACTTGAAACTAGAAAAAGGGTCGAAGTAAAATAAACACAGGTTCATTTCTTCAGTTATTTTATTAAAGTTGTGACTTTTTCTTCAGTTTTCTCTGTTTTGATGAAAATGAAAAATACAGAGAATAATATTATAATAAATGGTGATGAATAACTCAGGAAAGTGAAATGAAATGAGAAAAAATCATTTGGAATCTGGACAAAAATAGATTTAGGTCTTAAAGGGTTAAATATGATCATTAGGTTCAGATTCCATCCTGTCAATAAGGGTTTTGATGTGAAGTTAAATAAATCCTCTCCTTTTCTGTATTTCCTTCCTTCAGATTGTGATTAATCCAAATTACGAAGTGGCTGAGAGCGACTTCACCAACAACGCCATGAAATGCAACTGTAAATATGACGGCCATCGAATCTGGCTCCACAACTGCCACATCGGTAACACTTCCACCTGGAGCACACTGAACACATGAACAGGAATAGTCCCTCCATAGACGGGGGGGCAAACATGCAGCCCGTGGACCAAAACCGGCCCACCACAGGTTCCATTGTGGGCCCTGGGATGAATCTGTCCAATGGAAAAACTCCACTGAAGACTTGAATAATCAGAGGTGTTGAAATCATTTTCGTTCAGGTTCCACATACAGACCAAGTACAGACAAGTACAGTAATAACAGAATAACTTAAAAACTGATGACAACTCGAAGTTTTTGTCTTTGTTTTAGTAAAATTACATGATGAAAATGTTACAAATACAAACTATCGAATCTAAACAACCATGAACTACCTAAAAATCAGTGTAATTATACCAATATTCTGTCTGTTATTAAATGTTTAGTGTATTTGTAGATCCACTGTGATCTGTACGTTCTAATGTGTATGATGTGAAAATGATGAACAGACAGAATATTAGTAAAAACTGAACTTGTGCATTTTTGCGCTGAAACAAAGAAAAATTTGAAGTTTTTATTTAATGGTTATTAGATAAGTTTTTATTGGTCCAACCAGATTTGATTCAATTCGATTCAATTACATTAGATTAACTTAACTTAAATTAAATTAAAGTCTTCAGTGTCATTTTTGCAGATTCATCCCATGGGCCGGATCAGACCCTTTGGTGGTCCGGTTTAAGTCCACAGGCCACGTGTTTGACACCTCTGTTCTACCAAGGTTCTAATAGTTTCGGATTTTTCATTCTAGTTTAGTTTTATTTAGTTTTGACTTTTTTTCTCTAATTCAGTTAGTTTTAATTAGTTTTTAGAGCAGGTTTGATAGTTTTTATTAGTTTTTGTTATTTTCAAAATGCTTAGTTTTAGTTTAGTTTCAGTTTTTTCGTATCTTTTCTCTTCTTCTCCATCGTATTCAAATAAATCCCAGACAGGACTCTGCTGCTTTCTCCCAACTTTAGTCTCCATGTTTCCAGGTAGAGTGGGGACCAGAAGACGACTGGAAACCACAAGTGACGGACCCTTAAATATCATGTGGTGCCGCTAGCTAAAGTTGCTAGAGGGAAATAAATCAATTTCGTATCAATCCGACATTGACAAAGATGAAAACGAAGGGAATTTTATCCATAATTTTTATCCGTTTTAGTTAGTTTTGTAAACACACAATACAGTTTCAGTTAGTTATGTTTTTTCTTTTAATTATAGTTTTTATTTATGTCAGTTAACGAAAATGTTTTTTTCAATTCTAGTTTTTGTCATTTTGTTAGTTTTCGTTAACGATAATAACCTGTGTTGTAACTGTTGTTTTTTTCTCCTTAAAGGTGACGCCTTCAGTGAGGAGGCGGAGAGGAGGTTTGAGAAATACCCCGGACAGTTGAATAACCAGATTTCATAATCAACGAAAAACATCAGGAATCAAAGTGGGCATTCGATGAGTAAAAAAAAAAAAACACATGTAACTTTAACCTGTCAGTACCCAAACGGACGACACACACACACACACACACACACACACACACAGCGTCGTTTCCTCTGGTTAATGTGTGGTTTTTATCTCAGTTTTTTATACTTGAATATTCAAGTGCTCGTGGTTTTTCCTCCTCACAAACTTTCGTCACATCCTAGGCTTTTATAGTCTGTGTTTGACTGTTTTTCTGTTGAATGTTTTTATTCAGAGCTTTAAATAGGGTTGTTTGTATAATTTTGTGTAACCATTTTTATTTGATATGACTTGGAACAAACAGGTTCACAGTTATCTGGAGTTTTAAAGCATTTCCACTTTAGAGCCGAACCATCCCCTCAAATACTACAATTATGAAAGAAGGTCTATTTAAAATGTAAAATAATATGTCTGTCATATTAATAAATGAGTGATTAATCTTAAATGAATGTTTCCAAGAGCAGGGAGTGTATTTTTTTAAGGTTTTATACAATTATTTAATGGAGAAAAGGCATCTGCTATCACACAGAATTATTTCCTGTATTACTGAAGACTTAAAAAACATAACTTTGATGATTGTCATGCATATTATTGTCAGATTTGGTCAAATTTGACTCTGAACAGCTTCCAAAACTGGTAGAACCTGGACAAGAGTATATACTTTATTAAAATATTTTCTTTTTTGCACCTTTTGGTTCACTTTAGACTTAATAAACCTTCTTATTTAAGGTGTTTTCTGTGAAGGTAGATTTGTTTCTTTATTGCTTTAACCCCCAAAAATATTTTCAATCAAAAAACCCTCCACTTGAGTCGAAAAAAAAACCCCAAACTTTTCAATCAAAAAAAAAGTGTTTGAATGCAAAAAAAAATAAAATATTTGAGATCCAAAAAATTGCATTCAAACACTTTTTTTCTTTGACTGAAAAGGTTTTTTTTTTTTTTTTTATTGAAGTAATCTTTTTTTGTATTTGGGCCATATTATGGGGTAGAATGTTTGTTTCTTTATTATTCAATCCCAAGAAATATCACTTCACTCAAAAAACAATCAAAAAAAAAGTTTTCAATTAAAAAAAAACTTCAAGAAAAAACTGTTTTTAATCAAAGAAAAGAGTGTTTGAATGCAAAAAAAAATGTTTTTGCATTCAAACACTTTTTTTTGTTTGATTGAAAATGTTTTTTTTACTGAAGGTTTTTAAATTGGTTAAAGCAATAAAGAAACAAATGTACCTTTATAGTTTTCCTGCTCTAAAATGTCAAAACCTCAAACTCTGTAAAGGTTTAAATGGAAAACCAAATCAAACGGAGTTGTGTGAACTCTTCATTAAGTGAAACAGAAATAAAAGGACGATAAAAACTCCCAAAAAAAGTCTCCAAGTAAAACCCTGTTTGCTGAAAGGTTCAATGTACATGAGCATGTTTTTAACCCTTGTGTGGTGTTCATATTTTTGTCATTCAGCAGGTGTTCGTGGGTGTGGTGATCCTGCTGCATTTATGGGGTTTTAATTCAACATAATCAAATAGTTTTATGTTAAAATACTCAACAAATGTTTACTTCATTCCAATTACAAGCAACATAAAAAAATATGTTTAATATTTACCTTTTGCTAGATCACATTTCTGAATTAAAGTGCTACGTACGTACGTAAGAGGATTAGAGTCACTGGAAAAATAAATAAAAAATTTAGGTCCCAATATATTTTTAGATTATTGTTCTGAGAAAAAAAGTCTGAATTCTGACTTTTTCCTCACAATTTGGACTTTTCTCTCAGAATAATAATAAAAATAAATATATTGGACCTTAATTAAAAATTATTTTTCCAGTGGCCCTAATCCTCTTCTGTAAGATATGAGAGGAAAAAATTCATTAAAAAAAATTAGTCAACGTTTTTCTTTTAATAAAAAATGGGTCCCACAGACCCAAACACCATACAGGGGTTAAAGAGAAGAACACAGTTTTCACATCGATGGGTCAGTTTTTGGCCGGAAAATGCTTCAGTCAAAATATAACATCTGCCTCCACTGTTGTAATATGAATGTATTTATTAAAAACCTGCAGTTTCTCTGAGTCCAGACCAGTCAAAGAGTGAATGTTAGGCTGTTTGATGTGGGTCAGATGTGGGTCAGACGTGGGTCCAGTTTGAATCCACCTCCAGCTTTGGTCTGTTTTATAGAAGACGTTCACGGTAAAAATGTAATCCCACCCACTGCCCCCAATAAAAGGAGACCAAGAACAACCCGTTTGTTTTCTAAGCGACTTATTTGTTTAGAAACTCTTCACTGCATTCATTTAGCTCAGGGATGTCAAACATACGGGCCGTGGGCCAAAACTGGACCCCACAGCAAAGGGTCCAATCCGACCAATGGGATGAATGTGTCAAATGTAAAAATTCCTCTGAAAATATTATTAGTAAATGGAGTTGAACTGTTTTTTTTAAATTATTTTTTATATTGACATTCAGTATCAGACATTCAGACAAATATCATACGTCTGTTGTCTGCTCTAAATGTCAGAATAATATTTTGGTTTCATGTCAGATAAACGAATCAAAGAAGAAAAAAAAGAGAGAACACTCTGTACAAGTAGGGAGTCTTTTCCATGCGACACAGTCACTGATTTACGAAAATAAAATTAGACCTATAGGGTGTGACATAGTGGACCCGGTTTTCCCAGTATGAAGCCAATTTCTCAGATTTGTGATGAACAAAAGCTGTTCTCTTTTCCATTTTGTAAACATCCATTGTGATTTCCATCCATCTGGTTAAAGTTGGGCTCTCCTGTTATCGTCATTTCCTGGTGATAGTGTTTTTACACAACACAAGCAAAAGATTCATTCAGTGTTTTCTCTTTTCTGCCATTCCTCAGGTATGTTCCCGAAAATCCTAGTCTAACTCTCGAAGGGTATTTCACATTTAAAGATCTCCTGTAGATCACAGGTGTCAAACATGCGTCCTGGGGGCCAAATGCGTCCCACCTAAGGTTCCAATTCGACTCGTAGGATGAATTTGCAAAGGGCCAAAATTCCACAGTCAAGGCTGTGGAACTCATTTTAGTTCCAGTTCCACATACAGACCAATATGATCTACAGCTAAATAACAGCAGAAGAACCCACAAAAAAGAATGACTCCAGATTTTCTTCTTGCTTTGATGTGAGAAAAATACTATATTATGCCTATAAATAATGACAACTTCAATTTTTTTCCTTTGTTTTAGTGCAAAATATAACATTAAATTATGGAAGTATTTACATTTACAAACTGTCCTGTAACAATAAAATGTGAATAACCTGAACAAATATGAGCAACCTGAAATGTCTAAAGAAAATTAAGCACAATTTGAATTCTTTTCTGCCTGTTCCTCAGTGTTTAGTGTCTTTGAATACTGAACAAAAATATAAATGCAACACTTTTGTTTTTGCTCCCATTTTTCATGAGCTGAACTCAATCTAAAACTTTTTCTATGTACACAAAAGGCCTATTTCTCTCAAATATTGTTCATAAATTTGTCTAAATCTGTGTTAGTGAACACTCCTTCGTCCTTTGCTGAGATAATCCATCCACCTCACAGCTGTGGCAGATCCAGATGCTGATTAGACAGCAGGATTATTGCACAGGTGTGACTTAGGCTGGCCACAATAAAAGGCCACTCTAAAATGTGCACTTTTACTGTATTGGGTGGTCCAGGGGGGTCAGAAAACCAGTCAGTATTTGGTGTGACCACCATTTTCCTCACACAGTCTTCTTCATGAATTCTCTGAAACAGCTTTGGAGATGGCTTATGGTAGAGAAATGAACATTCAGTTCACAGGCAGAAGCTCTTCTGGACATTCCTGAAGTCAGCATGCCAATTGCATATTCCCTCAAAACTTGTGACATCTGTGGTATTGTGCTGTGTGATAAAACTGCACATTTGGAGTGGCCTGTTATTGTGGCCAGCCTAAGGCACACCTGTGCAAAAATCCTGCTGTCTAATCAGCATCTTGATATGCCACACCTGTGAGGTGGATGGATTACTTCAGCAAAGGAGAAGAGTTCACTAACACAAATTTAGACAGATTTGTGAACAATATTTGAGAGAAATAAACCTTTTGTGTACACAGAAAAAGCTTTAGATCTTTGAGTTCAACTCATGAAAAATGGGAGCAAAAACAAAAGTGTTGCATTTATATTTTTGCTCAGTGTAGATCTGAGCCATAATGCACATGGAGAAATGATAAATTGAGGCAGAATATTGCTAAAATTGCACTAAATTTTCTTAATTTAATTTTCTTAGTTTTTTAATTTAAATTTAAGTTTTTTTCAGGTTATTCACATCTTCTTTGTTTGGATAGTTTCTAAAAGTAAGTATTTTCATAATTTAATTGTTTGTTTGGTTTTTTTTGCAACAAAACAAAGACAAAAATTTGCAGTTGTCATTATTTATCAGTTATTCTGTTATTATTTTACTGGTCTGGTCCACTGGAGATCAAATTGAGCTGAATGTGGAACCTGAAAGAACATGAGTTTGACCCCTCTGCTGTGGAGCACTATGTGTGTCTGTCCAATAATCCTTCAGAACAGGGCGGTCCTAGAAAACATGGATTTGCATTTTGATCATCACAGTTTCTCCAACAGACAGAGGAGTTACTGTGTTGAACTGGTTTTAGTTCCGGTTCCACATTCAGTCCAATATGATCTGCAGTAAAATAATAACAGAATAACCTTTTAACAATAAAATGTGAACCTGAAATGAAGTGTAATTGTACCAATTTTCTGCCTGAGTGTTTTGTGTATTTGTAGATCCACTGGGCTCTGTAAGGTGTGTTCACAATACGATGAAATATAATATTGTAGAAATTATTCCTATTTCAGTTCCAAATGTACAATTTTTAACAATATTCAGCCTGCTACCAAATGTTTGTGTAACATTGTGTGTTAATGTACATGTATAAATGATAAGCTGAGGCATAATATTGTTAAAATTGTACTTATTTTTCTGGTTATTCACATGTTTTTTGGGAAAAGATAGTTTGTAAATGGAAATATTTCCATAATTAAATGTTTTTATTGCACTGAAACAGAGAAAAACTTGGATTTGTCATTATTTATAGGTTATTTTATTGGTTTGACCCAGTTTAGCTCATATTGGACCAATGTGAAACCTGATCTAAACTGACTTTGACACTGCTCTGATCCTTCCTAATCCTCAAATTTCACACTGAATGATCTGATTCAGATGAAATAAGGTGAAGAGCAGTGATCTCCAGACCAAATATTGTAATTTTTATTTATTTTTTATTCAATATTTTTATTTGTTTTATCAACAGACAATACAACACAGAAACTAGGGCTCTCTGGTTGAATTCAAACTATTTAAATGACACACAGTAATAATTCTGCTTTGTTTTGTTTACAGTTCAGCCATTTTCTCCAGCGCTTTATGATATAGATATGTTCTTTGAGCTGTAGGTAATAAGTCAATCTTTCCCTAGAGTACATTTCCTCTTTTATAGCCACTGATCCTCACAAAAAATACAGTAATTTTAAAAGCTTTAAGTGCGAGTTTCTTGTGCAGTCGGAGTCGTTCAACTCCAGTGGATGTTTCCTTAATGCAGGGCTGTCAAACTCATGTTAGTTCAGTTCCACATTCAGCTAAATTTGATCTGCAGTGGGCCGAACCAGTAAAATAATAACAGAATAATATAGAAATAATGTCAACTCCAAAATTTTCTCAGTTTTAGAGTGAAAAAAGTAAATTTACATTATGAAAAGGTTTACATCTACAAACTATCCTTTCAGAAGATGTGAATAACATGAACAAACTGAAAAAATATGTGTAACTTTAACACTAGTCTGCCTAAGTTTATCATTTCCACATGTACATTATAACTTACAGATCACAGTGGATCTACAAACACAAAACATTTAATAACAGGCAGAATATTGTTAAAATTGTACTTCTCTTAAGACATTTCAGGTTCATATTTTTTCAGGTTATTCACATTTTTTGTGAAATTATACTGTTTTATTGTAAATACATGAAAATATTTGTATTTACAAAGAGAAACATTTGGAGTTGTCCTTATTTCTGTTATTATGATCATATTTTACTGGTCTGACCCACTTGAGATTGAATTGGTCTGAATGTGGAACCTGAACTAAAAGGATTATTAACACCTTGGCGTAATTTTTGCATTTCACAAATTCATCCCAAGGGCCGGACTGGACCCTTTGGCGGGCCGGGTTTGGCCCCCGGGCCGCATGTTTGACACCTGTGCCTTAATGTATGTGTGTCATTCATTTCCTAATATTTAACCTTCAAAACTGAAAACAAATGAAAGGAAGTTACACAGAAATGTTCCAGTTTAGTGGAAACTTTACTTTACATTAATTTACGTACATACATTCCAAAGCATGAACAGACAGTAATGATGAAAAACAAAAATCAAACATATTGGGGTGACGTTACGGCACTGACATCTTCAGTTTGGCCTTTTTTTTTGGGTTTGAACTTTATTTAAACCTGGCTGAATCCTTAAATCCCTCCTGATTCACAGGAATGACTGTCTTATAACGAAGGTTCCTCACATGTGTAGAACCTCAGATGGACTCAACCCATTCCAAGATCCAGAAGAAAACAAAAAAACAACACGGGGACGCACGCAGTTAAAGTAAAGACACTTTCAGACCAAACTAAACTAAACATGAGCCAATGGAAGGAAAAGCCAGGTTCTGTTCAGAGCGTGTCCGTTGACTTCCTGCTGTTGGACCTTGGTCTTCACGTTCTCAGGGCTTTGATGGAACCTGTTTAAAAGCCTCCGTCTGCGTTCTGCCTGTGTTCTTCCAGTCTGTCACTGCAGAACGGTCTGTTTGACCACCCGCCCTTCTTTATCGATGGCAAAGTTGTAATTCTTTGGATTGTCCAGCGCTGCTTCGATGCGCTCGTCCAAGTTCTCCAAGGTGATGAAGTGTTTGGCGTCCTCCTGGAAGACGTGGAAGGTAGACGGTCAATCAGAACCACAACAGGAACATTTCACAGCATTCAGTGACTTTTCATGAACCAACTGTACAACATCTGACACCACTTACAACCTTTGACTGAGTGAAGAAGAAAACTTTGGATTATTTTAAATGTTCATTTTCTGTGAAGGTGGATTTGTTTCTTTACTGCTTCAACCAAAAAAAAATTTTCAATCAGAAAAAACATCAATCAACGCCCCCCCCCCCCCCCCCCCAAAAAAAAAAGTGTTTGAAAGCAGAAAAAAATGTCTGAAATCCAGAAATTGCATTTGAACACTTTTTTCTTTGACTGAAAAGTTTTTTTTTTTATTCAAGTGTGTTGTTTTTGATTGAAAATAATTTTTTTGATTGAAGTATTATTTTTTGTATTTGGGTCATATTAGGGGTAGGGTATTTGTGTCTTTATTATTCAATCCCAAACAATATCACTTCGATAAAAAGAATATATTTTCAATTAAAAAAAACTTCACTTAAAAAAAAAAAAAAAAACATTTTTTAATCATAGAAAAAAGTGTTTAAATGCCAAAAAATTTCAGAACCAGAAAATTGCATTTGGTCACGAATTTGGTCAAAATTTAATGGTCACTTCAAATACTCAGATAAACTATTAAGACAATTGAGTTTTTTCGACAAATTGTAATAATACAGATCCACAGTGAGGCAAAAATGCATTATTTTTGGTCAAATAAACATGAAAAAGCCCCCCCCCCCCAGCCTCCGCAGACAAAGGAAAACACTGAGGTTTACTTCAGATCTAAAATGTTCACATAAACAGACTAATTGTCATTCCAGATTTACATCTAAAAATGACATTTCAAAGCAACTAACTCAGGCGGCAGCAATAAATAAAACAGACACTATATACACACACACACACACACACGATAGAATAAATATACAAATAAAAACTATATGTCGAGTATAAAAACTACAGTTCAGTGATTAAAAAAACCTTTATCAGTAGGAAAAGTCATGATCAATAATAATAACGTCATTAATAAATGGGTCAAGTAAAAGGATCTATATTGTACAGTTCTGTGATTGACTGGATCAGTCCTGTGTGTGTGTGTGTGTGTGTGTGTGTGTGTGTGTGTGTGTGTGTGTGTGTGTGTGTGTGTGTGCGCGCGTAGGGGTGGTGGTGGTGGTTACTTTGTGTTTGGTGAATTTAATTTCAGATGAAACTCACAAGTGTCATCAGGATCCAAACGCAAAATACCCCAAAAAGTAACATCAGGTCATTTACTTTCAAATCCACCTTTCAGAATTGATCCCTTCTGTACTTTTTGTTAAAGACATTCAATTTCCAGGTGAGGAGATTCCATCCTTATAAAATAAATTGACTGACTTTTCCAAAACTTTTAATAAAACGACTTGATTTGATGACTTTTTCAGAGTTTCTTTAAGTTCTTTTAACTTCAGTTTTCTGCCTTAAACTATTTCATCTACTGACTCATTCAATATTTTCTGTTTATTCTTCACTGTGATGGTTTTTCTTTAAGGTTTTTTCTCCACTCGTCTTTTCAGCCTCTAATTCAACTTCTGTTTTTCCACTTTCAGTGGTTTCTACCTCAGGTTCTTATTCAGCTTCACTGTTTCATTTCATTTATTTTACATTTATTCTGCATCATTTCAGTGGCATTCAAGCTCAATTTTCCAGCAAACATGTACATTTTCTATTTAATGTTTTCGTATCTGGCTGAAAAACGGACTAAAAATAGAACCTGTGTAAATGTGAGTGTTGCACTAACTGTACCTGGAGCTGCAGAATTTCCTTCTCTTTTTCCTGGATGAACTCCTGCTGTTGTTTTTCACGCTGAATGGCTGCTTCTATCTTCTGTTGTTCAGCTTGTTCCTTTTCCTTCTGGATTCTCAACAGTCTGAAACACAGAGGTTTCCATGAGCTCTCGGTATCATGTGTAAGATTTGACTGATGGATATTTTCAGAACCCAGAACCAGCAGGAGTTTCCCCTTCGTTCGATGCCTTCAGTGTGTTTTCAGCTACGACTCTGCCGCTTTGTTTTGGAGCTTTTTCTCACCTCAGTTTGAGGAGCCGCTGGTTCTCCTGGTCGTTCCAGGCCATGAGGGCTCGATGCTCCTCCGCCTCCTGCCTTGTCCTCTCCTCCGCCAGGGAACCCGTCTCCTCCTCGTACTTCTTCCTGAGCACCTCCTCTTTAAACTCCAGACTGGAACACACACACGATACAGTCACATTTATTAGCACTGTGTTTAAATGGTGATAGTTTAATTCAGCAATAATAGTTTCCATAGTAACATGTGAGAGTAAAGCACGAAATATAGCTTTTACAGTCAGCTAAATGTGATGATTTGTATTTTTATTAAAAGTTCTCCTTTTATTTATCGCTTGAACTGAGAAATTCAACCATAATCATTTTAGTTCAGGATGAAATGTTTAAACTAATTACCTCCGCCAAGGAGGTTATGTTTTTGCCAGGGTTTGTCTGTCTGTCTGTTTGTCTGTCCGTTAGTGTGCAACATAACTCAAAAAGTTATGGACAGATTTGGATGAAATTTTCAGGGTTTGTTGGAAATGGGAGAAGGAAGAAATGATTAAATTTTGGTGGTGATCGGGGGTGGGGGGGCCCACGGGGGGGGGGGCCACTGATCAGCCTTGGCGGAGGTCTGCGCTCTCCAAGTGCTTCTAGTTTATTTATTTTTTTTATACAAACATTTTTTTATATATGGTACAAGAATGACCAATAAACAGGGCTGGATGATGTGGCAAATACTGTTATCACTATAAACATTTTCATATAAATTAATATGACATCTTCATGTTTAATAAAATCCAAACTCCAGACTGCAGTTTTATGACAAAAGGCTTAAATCTAAAGATCTGGGGACATTTTGAATTCAGTGACACTGAGCAGAAAGAAAACCCAAAGCTGTGTGTATGATATCATGTCTGTTGTCCACAATAATCCCAATAAGACCTATAATTGAGAAATAATTATCAGTATAAAGGTTAAAAACATCCCTTCTTTCCAGTTACAGGCTTACGTTTGAAGAACCCAGATCATTATTTAAGGCTTTACATGATTCTTAAAAGATGCAACATCATGAAATGACAAAACAAATAAGAAAACAAAGTAATAAGACAAGGTTAAAAAAATGAACCCAGTGCGGAATATGTAAAAACAACACAAGAGCCGCCAACAGATGAAAACGACGTAAAATGTCGTGTAAGACGCAAGACTAAAAGGATGTAAAATAGGTTTATTTATGGTTTTAAACCCTCGTAACACAGTCTTTCACAAATCAAAACATAAACTAGTAAAACGTCAATTAAAGCAGTTCAATCTTATAATTTGCATGAATAAAAGTAGGTGAAACACTAGAACATATGTTTTAGATGAGAATGTAAATAAAAAATATTTACAAATATCACTATTTTGATGATTACACTACTGTTTTACCGGCCTATAATACAAAAAATATGTGGCTCTGGATGTGAATTCTTGCAATCATGTCAATAAAACTCATTTTGGCACTAAAAAAAAAAAAAAAAAAATCACAAACGTTAGCCAAGTTATTTTACATTGGCTGGACTCTGTCCCCACACCTGTGTCCCCTTTGTTGAGTCGAATTCTACTCCCTGCCGAAAACTGCTCCCCCTTCTTAAAAGAGGATAAAGGGCACCTAATTCACCCTGTCACAATTTGCTGAGAAGTGCTCCCTGCTTACCCTGGCTCATTCATTTTTCTCTTTTCTGACTGTAGGGCACGAAATTAATTGTGAATTAGTCAACCTCTTAACGTCATCATAGCCGTGTAGCAAGTAATGAATAATATTTGTAAGACATTGCAGTTATGTTTTTTTTTTTTTACCATCTGTTTAATATTAAAGAATATGCAAACTGTAAGGTATATAAAAGTTTCCAAAGTTAAATCTTAGATACACAACACACAAAATATAAATAAAACAGATACTGCCAAAGATCATATGATGGGGGTTCAGTTTTCGGCAGGCAGCAGAACTCGGCACAACACCATGTCCGTGTCTACACCTACCGGAGAGCCCTCATGATCAGCTGGTACTCCGAGTATCTCTCCTTCAGGACCACCATCTCCACCGGGTCCACCGGAGGAGGCACTTTGATCCGGCCCTCTTTGGACTTGGCCGTCGGGTCCGTGCGGGACTTTCGGCCCCGGACAGCCTCCACGAGCACGGCGGCCCTGGGAGCGCAGAGCCGGGCTGCCTGGACGCTCCTTCCGCCGATCACCTGGAACATGGCGGTAACGGGTTATTATTACAGATAAATGTCACCGTTAATGATCACACATGCCGTTTGAGAACAACTGGGTAACATTGAGACCGAAGATTCATGAGCTGACGGCCGCCGCCATTTTGGTGACCTCTGACCGGCGGAAGTAGACAGATGAATAAGAGCAGCGGCGCCCCCTGTTGGTTAAAGTACGACGTTTTAATAATTTGTTTTTTATTTGTGTATTTTTGCACGTTTTGACATTTTTAAAACACATTATACACCTAAAGAATCTCGGTTGACAGAACTAAGAAGCGTAAGTAGCTAAAACTAAAAAAAAAAGATATTTTTCTAATTGTTCAATAGCTAATTAAGCTAAGCTAAACGGCTAATTTTTCGACTATCTTTGGCAAACACGATTTTTTAAGATGGTAAAACATAGTTCCAAGAGCATGTGTAAGTATTTAATGAATATCACCTTGGAAATATATTGAAAATATTTTAAACCATGCTACTATATCATCAGTTTTAACAGTTTCTTTTTTTACAGCCTTGTCCTAGTAAGTAACAGCCGCTTAAAAGGATGTTGTGCGTTAGCTTAAACATGAGGAAGGATTTTCTGTTCGCTTTGTAATTGTGATGGTTTTAGAAGATATTAGGCTTAAAACTACTAAAATAATTCTTAGTTTACAGCGGCAAAGCAGTGAAATGTCAACTTGTGTCATTAATGTCAAGCTGTTTTCTTGTTTGCAAATAGGAGTAAAAAAGTATGTCAGACTGGCAGGTGTGCTCTGGTGTTATACAGTATTAGGAGGTTCTTGAGTTCATATAAAACATTGTGCAATAGTTTTAGGCTACTTTTAGCTTTGTTGCGTAATGCAGGGTTGAAATAACATATTTATTTCTCAATCTCTTTCCTTCAGATACAAGAAAACACAGTAAAAATGTGCCCAACCTTAAAAGACATACAAAAAACTGAACTTAATGTGTTGCAAATGTTAAAGTCACTATTTAGTTTGACCTCTGACCCCATGACAAGAAGCGGCACAAACAATTAGAGACGTCTGACATGTGTTGAATGAAACATGGTCTAAATGTTAAGTTTTTATTTACATTAATAGGTTTATTTAGACAAACTAAAGGTTAGTCATGAATGTTCTTTAAGATTGTAAATGTATGCTGCTATCTGATTATTAAGATCTAAAACATAATCAAAATCTTACTACTTTATGACATATTTGCACAATTTATCAACAAAATCTGGCAGATGGGACAAAATCTCCCAAATTCAAGATTTAAGAATGTTTATTAGCATTATGTGCACATAACAGAATTTTTCTTAGAGGTAGGTAGTTCTGGGCTTGATAAAAAAATAAAAAAGAAAATATTAAAACACAAGAATTTGTGCATCAATATAAAAACACTAAAGAATAAGTGTATCAAGACTATGTACAATGTATATGGAAAGATGTGCTGTTGTAGGATGTATATGTTCATATGCTATTATACTAAATTATTTCTTTTTGCTAGTATTGAATAATGTTTTCCTTGTTTCTTCAGGGTTCAGTCAGGCATCTGACTCCTGTGACTGATGATCCTACTGGGGTATTGCCAGGAGCATGGAATGATGGGAAATGGTGCAGAGGCTCTGCATGTTTTTCCCTCCTGATGAAGTGGTAACAAAGAAAAAATTAAGGCAGGACGTGTTCAGAAATGATGAAATCCCAATCCCTGAACTCAGACAGTTCACTAATCAGAAATAACCGAGAAAATAGGAGTTTTTCACAACTATTTCACAGACAATTTCATTAAAAAACATCGATTTTTATTTCTCTTGTATTATTTAGTACTGATCATAACTAAAATGATCACTCTTGCATCTTTGTTGTGGTTGGATTTTTAAAAAGTTTATCTTACTGTCACCATAAAATGCTTTGGACACTCAACTTATATTTGCATCTAAATGAACTGCTTTTTATTCCATACTTTGATCGTCCTTGTTCTTTGTGAGAGTCTGTCTCACAGAAAGACCTGTGTGAAATAAGGCATGACAGTCACATTGGTTTCTCTTCAACATATACACCTTCACAATGACTTCCTGAAATGATCACTTCCCAAGTTGCAGTGTCCTGGGAGGTTACTTTTGCCAAAGCTTGTTTAATCTACAGATGCATATTGTAGATTCAACCATAAACTCTGACAGGGTTTTGTACCTTGTCCACTTTTACCTCAGACTCAGCTTTAAGTCTGCACTGAAGAAAAAACGATCAGACTGGGCCGAAAGCAAAAATTTTTTTTAAAAAATCATTAACGGAATCAAATATAAAAAGACTAAAATACTGTTGCAAATGACTAAAAACACTAAACATATACTGTCAATGTTGAGAAGGACAGTCAGAACAGAGATCGATGCACTCTGATTATAAAAAGTAAATACTTATACTCATGAAATGTTCTACAATACAGTGATAATGACCATAAATCTGAACATATTTTG